>NW_027285589.1:0-38545 GCF_040894005.1 Engystomops pustulosus | reverse complement strand
CCTAACATGCAGTCCTATGTAAATACATCACTCCTCACCTCCAGCCTCCTAACATGCAGTCCTATGTACATACATCACTCCGCACCTCCAGCCTCCTAACATGCAGTCCTATGTACATACATCACTCCTCACCTCCAGCCCCTAACATGCAGTCCTATGTACATACATCACTCCGCTCCCCCAGCCTCCTAACATGCAGTCTTATGTACATACATCACTCCTCACCTCCAGCCCCTAACATGCAGTCCTATGTACATACATCACTCCGCACCTCCAGCCTCCTAACATGCAGTCCTATGTAAATACATCACTCCGCACCTCCAGCCTCCTAACATGCAGTCCTATGTACATACATCACTCCTCACCTCCAGCCCCTAACATGCAGTCCTATGTACATACATCACTCCGCACCTCCAGCCTCCTAACATGCAGTCCTATGTACATACATCACTCCGCACCTCCAGCCTCCTAACATGCAGTGCTATGTACATACATCACTCCGCACCTCCAGCCCCTAACATGCAGTCCTATGTACATACATCACCCCGCTCCCCCAGCCCCTAACATGCAGTCCTATGTACATACATCACTCCTCACCTCCAGCCCCTAACATGCAGTCCTATGTACATACATCACTCTGCACCTCCAGCCCCTAACATGCAGTCCTATGTACATACATCACTCCGCACCTCCAGCCTCCTAACATGCAGCCCTATGTAAATACATCACTCCGCACCTCCAGCCCCTAACATGCAGTCCTATGTACATACATCACTCCTCACCTCCAGCCCCTAACATGCAGTCCTATGTAAATACATCACTCCGCACCTCCAGCCTCCTAACATGCAGTCCTATGTACATACATCACTCCTCACCTCCAGCCCCTAACATGCAGTCCTATGTACATACATCACTCTGCACCTCCAGCCTCCTAACATGCAGTCCTATGTACATACATTACTCCTCACCTCCAGCCCCTAACATGCAGTCCTATGTACATACATCACTCCGCACCTCCAGCCTCCTAACATGCAGTCCTATGTAAATACATCACTCCGCACCTCCAGCCCCTAACATGCAGTCCTATGTACATACATCACTCTGCACCTCCAGCCTCCTAACATGCAGTCCTATGTAAATACATCACTCCGCACCTCTAGCCCCTAACATGCAGTCCTATGTACATACATCACCCCGCTCCCCCAGCCTCCTAACATGCAGTCCTATGTACATACATCACTCTGCACCTCCAGCCTCCTAACATGCAGTCCTATGTACATACATCACTCCTCACCTCCAGCCTCCTAACATGCAGTCCTATGTACATACATCACTCCGCACCTCCAGCCCCTAACATGCAGTCCTATGTACATACATCACTCCACACCTCCAGCCCCTAACATGCAGTCCTATGTACATACATCACTCCTCACTTCCAGCCCCTAACATGCAGTCCTATGTACATACATCACTCCGCACCTCCAGCCTCCTAACATGCAGTCCTATGTACATACATCACTCCTCACCTCCAGCCCCTAACATGCAGTCCTATGTAAATACATCACTCCGCACCTCCAGCCTCCTAACATGCAGTCCTATGTACATACATCACTCCGCACCTCCAGCCTCCTAACATGCAGTCCTATGTACATACATCACTCTGCACCTCCAGCCTCCTAACATGCAGTCCTATGTACATACATCACTCCGCACCTCCAGCCTCCTAACATGCAGTCCTATGTACATACATCACTCCGCACCTCCAGCCTCCTAACATGCAGTCCTATGTACATACATCACTCCTCACCTCCAGCCCCTAACATGCAGTCCTATGTACATACATCACTCCGCACCTCCAGCCCCTAACATGCAGTCCTATGTAAATACATCACTCCGCACCTCCAGCCCCTAACATGCAGTCCTATGCAAATACATCACTCCGCACCTCCAGCCTCCTAACATGCAGTCCTATGTACATACATCACTCCGCACCTCCAGCCTCCTAACATGCAGTCCTATGTACATACATCACTCCTCACCTCCAGCCCCTAACATGCAGTCCTATGTACATACATCACTCCGCACCTCCAGCCCCTAACATGCAGTCCTATGTAAATACATCACTCCGCACCTCCAGCCCCTAACATGCAGTCCTATGCAAATACATCACTCCGCACCTCCAGCCTCCTAACATGCAGTCCTATGTACATACATCACTCCGCACCTCCAGCCTCCTAACATGCAGTCCTATGTAAATACATCACTCTGCACCTCCAGCCCCTAACATGCAGTCCTATGTACATACATCACTCCGCACCTCCAGCCCCTAACATGCAGTCCTATGTAAATACATCACTCTGCACCTCCAGCCCCTAACATGCAGTCCTATGTACATACATCACTCCGCACCTCCAGCCCTTAACATGCAGTCCTATGTAAATACATCACTCCGCACCTCCAGCCCCTAACATGCAGTCCTATGTAAATACATCACTCCGCACCTCCAGCCCTTAACATGCAGTCCTATGTAAATACATCACTCCGCACCTCCAGCCCCTAACATGCAGTCCTATGTAAATACATCACTCTGCACCTCCAGCCTCCTAACATGCAGTCCTATGTAAATACATCACTCCGCACCTCCAGCCCCTAACATGCAGTCCTATGTACATACATCACTCCGCACCTCCAGCCTCCTAACATGCAGTCCTATGTACATACATCACTCCGCACCTCCAGCCTCCTAACATGCAGTCCTATGTACATACATCACTCCGCACCTCCAGCCCCTAACATGCAGTCCTGTGTAAATACATCACTCCGCACCTCCAGCCTCCTAACATGCAGTCCTATGTACATACATCACTCCGCTCCTCCAGCCCCTAACATGCAGTCCTATGTACATACATCACTCCGCACCTCCAGCCTCCTAACATGCAGTCCTATGTACATACATCACTCCGCACCTCCAGCCCCTAACATGCAGTCCTATGTACATACATCACTCCGCACCTCCAGCCCCTAACATGCAGTCCTATGTACATACATCACTCCGCTCCTCCAGCCTCCTAACATGCAGTCCTATGTAAATACATCACTCTGCACCTCCAGCCCCTAACATGCAGTCCTATGTACATACATCACTCTGCACCTCCAGCCTCCTAACATGCAGTCCTATGTACATACATCACTCCTCACCTCCAGCCCCTAACATGCAGTCCTATGTACATACATCACTCCGCACCTCCAGCCTCCTAACATGCAGTCCTATGTACATACATCACTCCTCACCTCCAGCCCCTAACATGCAGTCCTATGTACATACATCACTCCGCACCTCCAGCCCCTAACATGCAGTCCTATGTAAATACATCACTCCGCACCTCCAGCCTCCTAACATGCAGCCCTATGTACATACATCACTCCTCACCTCCAGCCCCTAACATGCAGTCCTATGTACATACATCACTCCGCTCCCCCAGCCTCCTAACATGCAGTCCTATGTACATACATCACTCCTCACCTCCAGCCCCTAACATGCAGTCCTATGTACATACATCACTCCTCACCTCCAGCCTCCTAACATGCAGTCCTATGTACATACATCACTCCTCACCTCCAGCCTCCTAACATGCAGTCCTATGTACATACATCACTCCTCACCTCCAGCCCCTAACATGCAGTCCTATGTACATACATCACCCCGCTCCCCCAGCCTCCTAACATGCAGTCATATGTAAATACATCACTCCGCACCTCCAGCCCTTAACATGCAGTCCTATGTAAATACATCACTCTGCACCTCCAGCCTCCTAACATGCAGTCCTATGTAAATACATCACTCCGCACCTCCAGCCCCTAACATGCAGTCCTATGTACATACATCACTCCGCACCTCCAGCCCCTAACATGCAGTCCTGTGTAAATACATCACTCCGCACCTCCAGCCTCCTAACATGCAGTCCTATGTACATACATCACTCCGCTCCTCCAGCCCCTAACATGCAGTCCTATGTACATACATCACTCCGCACCTCCAGCCTCCTAACATGCAGTCCTATGTACATACATCACTCTGCACCTCCAGCCTCCTAACATGCAGTCCTATGTACATACATCACTCCTCACCTCCAGCCCCTAACATGCAGTCCTATGTACATACATCACTCTGCACCTCCAGCCTCCTAACATGCAGTCCTATGTACATACATCACTCTGCACCTCCAGCCTCCTAACATGCAGTCCTATGTAAATACATCACTCCTCACCTCCAGCCCCTAACATGCAGTCCTATGTACATACATCACCCCGCTCCCCCAGCCTCCTAACATGCAGTCATATGTAAATACATCACTCCGCACCTCCAGCCCTTAACATGCAGTCCTATGTAAATACATCACTCTGCACCTCCAGCCTCCTAACATGCAGTCCTATGTAAATACATCACTCCGCACCTCCAGCCCCTAACATGCAGTCCTATGTACATACATCACTCCGCACCTCCAGCCCCTAACATGCAGTCCTATGTACATACATCACTCCGCACCTCCAGCCTCCTAACATGCAGTCCTATGTACATACATCACTCCTCACCTCCAGCCCCTAACATGCAGTCCTATGTAAATACATCACTCCGCACCTCCAGCCCCTAACATGCAGTCCTATGTAAATACATCACTCCGCACCTCCAGCCCCTAACATGCAGTCCTATGTACATACATCACTCCGCACCTCCAGCCCCTAACATGCAGTCCTATGTACATACATCACTCCGCACCTCCAGCCTCCTAACATGCAGTCCTATGTACATACATCACTCCTCACCTCCAGCCTCCTAACATGCAGTCCTATGTACATACATCACTCCTCACCTCCAGCCCCTAACATGCAGTCCTATGTACATACATTACTCCGCACCTCCGGCCTCCTAACATGCAGTCCTATGTACATACATTACTCCGCACCTCCGGCCTCCTAACATGCAGTCCTATGTAAATATATAACTCTGCAGCTCCGGCCCCTAACATGCAGTCCTATGTACATACATCACTCCTCACCTCCAGCCTCCTAACATGCAGTCCTATGTACATACATCACTCCTCACCTCCAGCCCCTAACATGCAGTCCTATGTACATACATCACTCCACGCCTCTAGCCCCTAACATGCAGTCCTATGTAAATATATAACTCTGCAGCTCCGGCCCCTAACATGCAGTCCTATGTACATACATCACTCCGCACCTCCAGCCCCTAACATGCAGTCCTATGTAAATTCATAACTCTGCACCTCCAGCCCCTAACCTGCAGTGCTATGTAAGATATATAACACCCTTCAGCCCCTCCATATCCATTTGTACTACCCTTCCACATACAGTGCAGTCCCATGTAATACATCACTTCCCTTCTTTCACATCTTCTCAATGAGCAGTCCCATGTAAAATAAAGCGAGCCTGATTTAATAACACCACCACTACCTCCAGAGGCCCCTACTTAAAGTCCCTTGTTAAGACCCCCCCTAACATGCAGTCCTATGTCAAATTCAGTGTGTGTCATTCATTAGAAGTGTCTCAGAGCAGAACTGGGGGCAACCAATCAGAGCTCAGCTTTCACTTTATAAACAGCTCTGGGAAAATGAAAGCTGAGTTCTGATTGGTTGCTATGGGCAACTATTCTGCTCTAACACCTCTAATGACGCTTCCTGTCCCCTCAGCCTCCACTTACATAACCCCTCCCCCCCAAGACCCCTCTAAAATACAGTCCCATGTAAAACATCACCTCAACATACAAACCATGCAGAACCATGTAAAAATATCCCCCCTCTCTCTTTTCATTATAAAATATACAGTCCCATGTGAAAAACTAAATGTTGCTCCGCCCCTTAAATAGAGTCCCATGTAATAACATCCTCCGAGCCCCGCCTCTTCTATTAAGAAGCCGCGCCCCCACAAGAAGCCACACCCACCAAGAAAACCGTCACTGAAGACACGGACAAACTGTCATCTGAGTAGCCCCGCCCTCCTCCGGATGACGTCACGCGTGTGCGGGAAAATGGCGGCCGCCTATTGGCTGTGCGGGTCTAGTCAGGAGCTGAGGCTGCAGACAGTCTAAAATGGCGCCTGCTCTATAGAAGACGGGTCCATGTGGTGAGGGGAGGGGGGTGCACAATCTGTGGTAAAACACAAGTGATTGTTTAAGATATTTCCTTCTCCTTCATCTGAGAACATTTTCATGTTTAAGAGATGGAAATGTGCAGTTTTATGAGATTTTTCTCACAAATTTCATATTTCTGACACGTTTTCGCCTTTTAGGACTTGGTTCATGTTTTTGACAGTTTTGAGTTATTCTGAGGTAAAATCTCCTCATAATTTACCTCAGAGATCTGCGACAGCTCAGGCCGTGTTCAGACTGGCTCCAGGGTTCGTCTCCGCCTGATCCTGCAGGCGACTAGTGGAGGCCAACGTGTTTTTGTCACGGGCTGCCCCATTTACCAGTATCAGATACAGGACAAAATGGCCGACCACGACCAACCGACCATGACTGACGGACCCCACTGGAAGAGCGCTGCTGCGTTACACTGTGTCAGTGCAGGCAGATTTTATATCACATGATGTGGGAAGGAAGGGAGAGGATTTTTTTCACATTTCATAAATTTCAAAAATTTAAATAAAACCCATTAAAAACACACAACATTATGGGGACGACTACTACACGAGGTGACGTTTTGTCGGAGTTAGTCAGGAGGAGGGGAATGGGTTAAAGGAAGGCGACACCTGATACGGATATTTGAGTGTGGACGCTTACTTTTACGTATGTTGTTAGTAGCAGCAGGACTGTGACACATGAATTTATACTCCAGGATTGTATATCCTCCAAGAGCACTGGGGGTCTATCCTCACACTGCTGTGCTCTGTGCAGCCAATGTTAGGTATTGTCCCTGCAGAGCCATGTAATCAGACCTTTGTGTATGTTGTTAGTAGCAGCAGGACTGTTTAATCAGACCTCACACTGCTGTGCTCTGTGCTCTCTGCAGCCAGTGTTATGTATTGTCCCTGGAGAGATGTGTAATCAGACCTCACACTGCTGTGCTCTGTGCTCTCTGCAGCCAGTGTTATGTATTGTCCCTGGAGAGATGTGTAATCAGACCTCACACTGCTGTGCTCTGTGCTCTCTGCAGCCAGTGTTATGTATTGTCCCTGGAGAGATGTGTAATCAGACCTCACACTGCTGTGCTCTGTGCTCTCTGCAGCCAGTGTTATGTATTGTCCCTGGAGAGATGTGTAATCAGACCTCACACTCCTGTGCTCTGTGCTCTCTGCAGCCAGTGTTATGTATTGTCCCTGGAGAGATGTGTAATCAGACCTCACACTGCTGTGCTCTGTGCTCTCTGCAGCCAGTGTTATGTACTGTCCCTGGAGAGATGTGTAATCAGACCTCACACTGCTGTGCTCTGTGCTCTCTGCAGCCAGTGTTATGTATTGTCCCTGGAGAGATGTGTAATCAGACCTCACACTGCTGTGCTCTGTGCTCTCTGCAGCCAGTGTTATGTATTGTCCCTGGAGAGATGTGTAATCAGACCTCACACTGCTGTGCTCTGTGCTCTCTGCAGCCAGTGTTATGTATTGTCCCTGGAGAGATGTGTAATCAGACCTCACACTGCTGTGCTCTGTGCTCTCTGCAGCCAGTGTTATGTATTGTCCCTGGAGAGATGTGTAATAAGACCTCACACTGCTGTGCTCTGTGCTCTCTGCAGCCAGTGTTATGTATTGTCCCTGGAGAGATGTGTAATCAGACCCCACACTGCTGTGCTCTTTGCTCTCTGCAGCCAGTGTTATGTATTGTCCCTGGAGAGATGTGTAATCAGACCTCACACTGCTGTGCTCTGTGCTCTCTGCAGCCAGTGTTATGTATTGTCCCTGGAGAGATGTGTAATAAGACCTCACACTGCTGTGCTCTGTGCTCTCTGCAGCCAGTGTTATGTATTGTCCCTGGAGAGATGTGTAATCAGACCTCACACTGCTGTGCTCTTTGCTCTCTGCAGCCAGGGTTATGTATTGTCCCTGGAGAGATGTGTAATCAGACCTCACACTGCTGTGCTCTGTGCTCTCTGCAGCCAGTGTTATGTATTGTCCCTGGAGAGATGTGTAATCAGACCTCACACTGCTGTGCTCTGTGCTCTCTGCAGCCAGGGTTATGTATTGTCCCTGGAGAGATGTGTAATCAGACCTCACACTGCTGTGCTCTGTGCTCTCTGCAGCCAGTGTTATGTATTGTCCCTGGAGAGATGTGTAATCAGACCTCACACTGCTGTGCTCTGTGCTCTCTGCAGCCAGTGTTATGTATTGTCCCAGGAGAGATGTGTAATCAGACCTCACACTGCTGTGCTCTGTGCTCTCTGCAGCCAGTGTTATGCATTGTCCCTGGAGAGATGTGTAATCAGGCCTCACACTGCTGTGCTCTGTGCTCTCTGCAGCCAGTGTTATGTATTGTCCCTGGAGAGATGTGTAATCAGGCCTCACACTGCTGTGCTCTGTGCTCTCTGCAGCCAGTGTTATGTATTGTCCCTGGAGAGATGTGTAATCAGACCTCACACTGCTGTGCTCTGTGCTCTCTGCAGCCAGTGTTATGTATTGTCCCTGGAGAGATGTGTAATCAGACCTCACACTGCTGTGCTCTGTGCTCTCTGCAGCCAGTGTTATGTATTGTCCCTGGAGAGATGTGTAATCAGACCTCACACTGCTGTGCTCTGTGCTCTCTGCAGCCAGTGTTATGTATTGTCCCTGGAGAGATGAGTAATCAGACCTCACACTGCTGTGCTCTGCGCTCTCTGCAGCCAGTGTTCTGTATTGTCCCTGGATAGATGTGTAATCAGACCTCACACTGCTGTGCTCTGTGCTCTCTGCAGCTAGTGTTATGTATTGTCCCTGGAGAGATGTGTAATCAGACCTCACACTGCTGTGCTCTGTGCTCTCTGCAGCCAGTGTTATGTAATGTCCCTGGAGAGATGTGTAATCAGACCTCACACTGCTGTGCTCTGTGCTCTCTGCCGCCAGTGTTATGTATTGTCCCTGGAGAGATGTGTAATCAGACCTCACACTGCTGTGCTCTGTGCTCTCTGCAGCCAGTGTTATGTATTATCCCTGGAGAGATGTGTAATCAGACCTCACACTGCTGTGCTCTGTGCTCTCTGCAGCCAGTGTTATGTATTGTCCCTGGAGAGATGTGTAATCAGACCTCACACTGCTGTGCTCTGTGCTCTCTGCCGCCAGTGTTATGTATTGTCCTTGGAGAGATGTGTAATCAGACCTCACACTGCTGTGCTCTGTGCTCTCTGCAGCCAGTGTTATGTATTGTCCCTGGAGAGATGTGTAATCAGACCTCACACTGCTGTGCTCTGTGCTCTCTGCCGCCAGTGTTATGTTTTGTCCTTGGAGAGATGTGTAATCAGACCTCACACTGCTGTGCTCTGTGCTCTGCAGCCAGTGTTATGTACTGTCCCTGGAGAGATGTGTAATCAGACCTCACACTGCTGTGCTCTGTGCTCTCTGCAGCCAGTGTTATGTATTGTCCCTCGAGAGATGTGTAATCAGACCTCACACTGCTGTGCTCTGTGCTCTCTGCAGCCAGTGTTATGTATTGTCCCTGGAGAGATGTGTAATCAGACCTCACACTGCTGTGTTCTGTGCTCTCTGCAGGCAGTGTTATGTATTGTCCCTGGAGAGATATGTAATCAGACCTCACACTGCTGTGCTCTGTGCTCTCTACAGCCAGTGTTATGTATTGTCCCTGTAGAGATATGTAATCAGACCTCACACTGCTGTGCTCTGTGCTCTCTGCAGCCAGTGTTATGTATTGTCCCTGGAGAGATGTGTAATCAGACCTCACACTGCTGTGCTCTGTGCTCTCTGCAGCCAGTGTTATGTATTGTCCCTGGAGAGATGTGTAATCAGACCTCACACTGCTGTGCTCTGTGCTCTGCAGCCAGTGTTATGTACTGTCCCTGGAGAGATGTGTAATCAGACCTCACACTGCTGTGCTCTGTGCTCTCTGCAGCCAGTGTTATGTATTGTCACTAGAGAGATATGTAATCAGACCTCACACTGCTGTGCTCTGTGCTCTCTGCAGCCAGTGTTATGTATTGTCCCTGGAGAGATGTGTAATCAGACCTCACACTGCTGTGCTCTGTGCTCTCTGCAGCCAGTGTTATGTATTGTCCCTGGAGAGATGTGTGATCAGACCTCACAATGCTGTGCTCTGTGCTCTCTGCAGCCAGTGTTATGTACTGTCTCTGGAGAGATGTGTAATCAGACCTCACACTGCTGTGCTCTGTGCTCTCTGCAGCCAGTGTTATGTATTGTCCCTGGAGAGATGTGTAATCAGACCTCACACTGCTGTGCTCTGTGCTCTCTGCAGCCAGTGTTATATATTGTCCCTGGAGAGATGTGTAATCAGACCTCACACTGCTGTGCTCTGTGCTCTCTTCATCCAGTGTTATGTATTGTCCCTGGAGAGATGTGTAATCAGACCTCACACTGCTGTGCTCTGTGCTCTCTGCAGCCAGTGTTATGTATTGTCTCTGGAGAGATGTGTAATCAGAGCTCACACTGCTGTGCTCTGTGCTCTCTGCAGCCAGTGTTATGTACTGTCCCTGGAGAGATGTGTAATCAGACCTCACACTGCTGTGCTCTGTGCTCTCTGCAGCCAGTGTTATGTACTGTCCCTGGAGAGATGTGTAATCAGACCTCACACTGCTGTGCTCTGTGCTCTCTGCAGCCAGTGTTATGTATTCTCCCTGGAGAGATGTGTAATCAGACCTCACACTGCTGTGCTCTGTGCTCTCTGCAGCCAGTGTTATGTATTGTCCCTGGAGAGATGTGTAATCAGACCTCACACTGCTCTGCTCTGTGCTCTCTGCAGCCAGTGTTATGTACTGTCCCTGGAGAGATGTGTAATCAGACCTCACACTGCTGTGCTCTGTGCTCTCTGCAGCCAGTGTTATGTATTGTCCCTGGAGAGATGTGTAATCAGACCTTACACTGCTGTGCTCTGTGCTCTCTGCAGCCAGTGTTATGTATTGTCCCTGGAGAGATGTGTAATCAGACCTCACACTGCTGTGCTCTGTGCTCTCTGCAGCCAGTGTTATGTATTGTCCCTGGAGAGATGTGTAATCAGACCTCACACTGCTGTGCTCTGTGCTCTCTGCAGCCAGTGTTATGTACTGTCCCTGGAGAGATGTGTAACCAGACCTCACACTGCTGTGCTCTCTGCAGCCAGTGTTATGTATTGCCCCTGGAGATATGTGTAATCAGACCTCACACTGCTGTGCTCTGTGCTCTCTGCAGCCAGTGTTAGGTATTGTCCCTGGAGAGATGTGTAATCAGACCTCACACTGCTGTGCTCTGTGCTCTCTGCAGCCAGTGTTATGTATTGTCCCTGGAGAGATGTGTAATCAGACCTCACACTGCTGTGCTCTGTGCTCTCTGCACCCAGTGTTATGTATTGTCCCTGGAGAGATGTGTAATCAGACCTCACACTGCTATGCTCTGTGCTCTCTGCAGCCAGTGTTATGTATTGTACCTGGAGAGATGTGTAATCAGACCTCACACTGCTGTGCTCTGTGCTCTCTGCAGCCAGTGTTATGTATTGTCCCTGGAGAGATGTGTAATCAGACCTCACACTGCTGTGCTCTGTGCTCTCTGCAGCCAGTGTTATGTATTGTCCCTGGAGAGATGAGTAATCAGACCTCACACTGCTGTGCTCTGTGCTCTCTGCAGCCAGTGTTATGTATTGTCCCTGGAGAGATGCGTAATCAGACCTTACACTGCTGTGCTCTGTGCTCTCTGCATCCAGTGTTATGTATTGTCTCTGGAGAGATGTGTAATCAGACCTCACACTGCTGTGCTCTGTGCTCTCTGCAGCCAGTGTTATGTATTGTCCCTGGAGAGATGTGTAATCAGACCTCACACTGCTGTGCTCTGTGCTCTCTGCAGCCAGTGTTATGTATTGTCCCTGGAGAGATGTGTAATCAGACCTCACACTGCTGTGCTCTGTGCTCTCTGCAGCCAGTGTTATATACTGTCCCTGGATAGATGTGTAATCAGACCTCACACTGCTGTGCTCCGTGCTCTCTGCAGCCAGTGTTATGTATTGTCCCTGGAGAGATGTGTAATCAGACCTCACACTGCTGTGCTCTCTGCAGCCAGTGTTATGTATTGTCCCTGGAGAGATGTGTAATCAGACCTCACACTGCTGTGCTCTGTGCTCTCTGCAGTCAGTGTTATGTATTGTCCCTGGAGAGATGTGTAATCAGACCTCACACTGCTGTGCTCTGTGATCTCTGCAGCCAGTGTTATGTATTGTCCCTGGAGAGATGTGTAATCAGACCTCACACTGCTGTGCTCTGTGCTCTCTGCAGCCAGTGTTATGTATTGTCCCTGGAGAGATGTGTAATCAGACCTCACACTGCTGTGCTCTGTGCTCTCTGCAGCCAGTGTTATGTAGTGTCCCTGGAGAGATGTGTAATCAGACCTCACACTGCTGTGCTCTGTGCTCTCTGCAGCCAGTGTTATGTATTGTCCCTGGAGAGATGTATAATCAGACCTCACACTGCTGTGCTCTGTGCTCTCTGCAGCCAGTGTTATGTATTGTCCCTGGAGAGATGTGTAACCAGACCTTTGTGTATGTTGTAGCAGCGGGACTGTGAAATATGGAATTTTATTCCAGTATTGTAAGGGAGGGAGCGTGTCCTCACACTGCTGTGCTCTGTGCCATCTCCATTACATAACAATAAATAACCTTTAATTACAAAAACATTAAAACCTTGTCTCTTTTTTGCAGTGCTGATGGTCCGGAACATCTGATAATCCGGTCACTAGGCGTCCCAGCAGAGGTGAGTGCGGGGGTCCCGCTCCGGGGTTACGCCGGGATCACTAACAATGTAGATTGCAGAGGCGGGGAGTGCTCTGTAGGGGGCGCTCTGTGTAATACAAGCTCTGCATACAAGCGGTGGAGACTGAGAATAAGGGTACATCCTGCAGAGGAGGGATAATAATGTACAACCCCTTTAAATGAGTGAGAGCTGAGGTGCAGTAACTCAGTCCAGCCACTAAACAGAGACTGGAGCTGTACTGTCAGAGGCGGGAGGAATCCTGGTTGTTGGGGGTCCGGATCCCACTCATCTCATAGCCGACTCAGGCCTGACTGAACCTCAAATCACTGAACTTAGTGGACATGGCCCATGGAAATCTGGCCTTAAAGGTCAGACCCCGGGTGTTTAACCCCTTACACGCCGCGGTCAAGCATGACCGCGGCGTGCAAGTGTGTCCCACGTGGATCGGAACCCCCCCGGCGTGCTTATCAGGGGTTCCGATCCCTCCTGCCGCTGCCCCGGGTCCGGCGAGTGACCCGAGGCTTCCGGCTCCTCTTCTCGCCGGGTCCTGCCAGGAAGGTGTGCCAGGAAGGTGTGCCAGGAAGGTGTGCGCGGCACACTCAGTTACTTACACTATACACTGCAATACAAGTATATTGCAGTGTAGAGGCTTGAACAAGTGATCGGATGATGATCGCTTGTTCAAGCCAAAAGGTGGAAAATGTAAAAAAGTAAAAAAAAAAAAGATTAATCATTTTATAATAATAATGAAATAAATAAAATAAAGTCCCATAATCTCCCCAGTTACACATATAATGCAACTACAGTGTATAAAACACACGAAAAATCTACATATTTGGTATTAATCTGTACAATAAATCTAAATCAATATTGAACCCGCTCGGTGAACGATGAAAAAAAAAAAACTACGAAAAGCTTCCCGTAATATACAATTTTTCATCAAACACCATCACAAAAAATGTTCTAAAAAGTGATCAAAAAAAGTTACGTTCCCTAATATGATACGACTGAATAAAACAACTCTTTACGCAAAAAATAAGCCCTCAACCAGATCTAACAACAGAAAAATACAGAAGTTCTGCCCCTGAAAAGTTGTCAATAGTAAAAACAATGCGATTTTCTCCAATATTGGTTTTCCTCAGTAAAATTGAGCAAAGATAAGAAAAACGATATAAATGAGGAATCACCGTAACCGTAGTGACCAGAGAATAAAGATAACATATTATTTTTACGTTACGGTGAGCGGGGGGAAAAAAATGCTAAAAATCCAAAATAAAAATTGATGATTTTGTTTGTGTCCCCCTTGAAATAGTTAATAAAATCTCATGAATAAGCTTTAGACTCCAAAAATTAATTATCTATACATTGTATCTCATCCCGTAAATAATAAGCCTCATATGTTTGGATTACCAAAAAAAATTACAATGTATAGGTGGTACAATGTGACAATACAAATCTGCTGTGAATAGCGCTGTTTTGACCCTATGCTCGGCCGTGCGCCCGTACAGCAGACTACCACCACATATGGGGGATCAGTACACTCGGGAGAAATTGGGCATTAGACGTTGCAGAGCGTTTCATCATTTTATTTATTATGAAACTGTCAGTTTTGGCCTAAATTCATGTATTTTCCAAAAAAATTCAATCTTGGTTTTCATTGGTGCCGGTATTGCAGCTCAGCTGTAGATGAATGGAACCGAGCTGTAATACCAGCACGAGCCATAGTCAGGGGAGGCGCTGAGCTGTAATACCAGCACGAGCCATAGTCAGGGGAGGCGCTGAGCTGTAATACCAGCACGAGCCATAGTCAGGGGAGGCGCTGAGCTGCAATACCAGCACGAGCCATAGTCAGGGGAGGCGCTGAGCTGTAATACCAGCACGAGCCATAGTCAGGGGAGGCGCTGAGCTGCAATACCAGCACGAGCCATAGTCAGGGGAGGCGCTGAGCTGTAATACCAGCACGAGCCATAGTCAGGGGAGGCGCTGAGCTGTAATACCAGCACGAGCCATAGTCAGGGGAGGCGCTGAGCTGTAATACCAGCACGAGCCATAGTCAGGGGAGGCGCTGAGCTGCAATACCAGCACGAGCCATAGTCAGGGGAGGCGCTGAGCTGTAATACCAGCACGAGCCATAGTCAGGGGAGGCGCTGAGCTGCAATACCAGCACGAGCCATAGTCAGGGGAGGCGCTGAGCTGTAATACCAGCACAAGCCATAGTCAGGGGAGGCGCTGAGCTGTAATACCAGCACAAGCCATAGTCAGGGGAGGCGCTGAGCTGTAATACCAGCATGAGCCATAGTCAGGGGAGGCGCTGAGCTGCAATACCAGCACGAGCCATAGTCAGGGGAGGCGCCGAGCTGTAATACCAGCACGAGCCATAGTCAGGGGAGGCGCTGAGCTGTAATACCAGCACGAGCCATAGTCAGGGGAGGCGCTGAGCTGTAATACCAGCACGAGCCATAGTCAGGGGAGGCGCTGAGCTGTAATACCAGCACGAGCCATAGTCAGGGGAGGCGCTGAGCTGCAATACCAGCACGAGCCATAGTCAGGGGAGGCGCTGAGCTGTAATACCAGCACAAGCCATAGTCAGGGGAGGCGCTGAGCTGTAATACCGGCACGAGCCATAGTCAGGGGAGGCGCTGAGCTGTAATACCGGCACGAGCCATAGTCAGGGGAGGCGCTGAGCTGTAATACCAGCACGAGCCATAGTCAGGGGAGGCGCTGAGCTGTAATACCAGCATGAACCATAGTCAGGGGAGGCGCTGAGCTGTAATACCAGCACGAGCCATAGTCAGGGGAGGCGCTGAGCTGCAATACCAGCACGAGCCATAGTCAGGGGAGGCGCTGAGCTGTAATACCAGCACGAGCCATAGTCAGGGGAGGCGCTGAGCTGCAATACCAGCACGAGCCATAGTCAGGGGAGGCGCTGAGCTGTAATACCAGCACGAGCCATAGTCAGGGGAGGCGCCGAGCTGTAATACCAGCACGAGCCATAGTCAGGGGAGGCGCCGAGCTGTAATACCAGCACGAGCCATAGTCAGGGGAGGCGCTGAGCTGTAATACCAGCACGAGCCATAGTCAGGGGAGGCGCTGAGCTGTAATACCAGCACGAGCCATAGTCAGGGGAGGCGCTGAGCTGTAATACCAGCACAAGCCATAGTCAGGGGAGGCGCTGAGCTGTAATACCAGCACGAGCCATAGTCAGGGGAGGCGCTGAGCTGTAATACCAGCACGAGCCATAGTCAGGGGAGGCGCTGAGCTGTAATACCAGCACGAGCCATAGTCAGGGGAGGCGCTGAGCTGTAATACCAGCACGAGCCATAGTCAGGGGAGGCGCTGAGCTGTAATACCAGCACGAGCCATAGTCAGGGGAGGCGCTGAGCTGTAATACCAGCACGAGCCATAGTCAGGGGAGGCGCTGAGCTGTAATACCAGCACGAGGCATAGTCAGGGGAGGCGCTGAGCTGTAATACCAGCACGAGGCATAGTCAGGGGAGGCGCTGAGCTGTAATACCAGCACGAGCCATAGTCAGGGGAGGCGCTGAGCTGTAATACCAGCATGAGCCATAGTCAGGGGAGGCGCTGAGCTGTAATACCAGCACGAGCCATAGTCAGGGGAGGCGCTGAGCTGCAATACCGGCACAAGCCATAGTCAGGGGAGGCGCTGAGCTGTAATACCAGCACGAGCCATAGTCAGGGGAGGCGCTGAGCTGTAATACCAGCACAAGCCATAGTCAGGGGAGGCGCTGAGCTGTAATACCAGCACGAGCCATAGTCAGGGGAGGCGCTGTTTTTGGAAGAAAGCAGACTTGTTTTCATCCTCCAGACGACCTCTTTAGGGAAACAATGTACCAGATCTCCAGCTGTAACGCAGTGTGGACACAAGTCTCATAAACTGAGACAAAGCAAATGGCCGGCAGACAATAATGAGAGTAACATTGTAGGTGATAAGGGGCCCCGACACTGCAGAGATAAGAGGCCCCGACACTGCAGAGATAAGAGGCCCCGACACTGCAGAGATAAGAGGCCCCCCCCCCCGACACTGCAGAGATAAGAGGCCCCCCCCCTCCCCCGACACTGCAGAGATAAGAGGCCCCGACACTGCAGAGATAAGAGGCCCCCCCCCCCGACACTGCAGAGATAAGAGGCCCCCCCGACACTGCAGAGATAAGAGGCCCCCCCGACACTGCAGAGATAAGAGGCCCCCCCGACACTGCAGAGATAAGAGGCCCCCCCGACACTGCAGAGATAAGAGGCCCCCCCGACACTGCAGAGATAAGAGGCCCCCCCGACACTGCAGAGATAAGAGGCCCCCCCGACACTGCAGAGATAAGAGGCCCCCCCGACACTGCAGAGATAAGAGGCCCCCCCGACACTGCAGAGATAAGAGGCCCCCCCGACACTGCAGAGATAAGAGGCCCCCCCGACACTGCAGAGATAAGAGGCCCCCCCGACACTGCAGAGATAAGAGGCCCCCCCGACACTGCAGAGATAAGAGGCCCCCCCGACACTGCAGAGATAAGAGGCCCCCCCGACACTGCAGAGATAAGAGGCCCCCCCGACACTGCAGAGATAAGAGGCCCCCCCGACACTGCAGAGATAAGAGGCCCCCCCGACACTGCAGAGATAAGAGGCCCCCCCGACACTGCAGAGATAAGAGGCCCCCCCGACACTGCAGAGATAAGAGCCCCCCCCGACACTGCAGAGATAAGAGGCCCCCCCGACACTGCAGAGATAAGAGGCCCCCCCGACACTGCAGAGATAAGAGGCCCCCCCGACACTGCAGAGATAAGAGGCCCCCCCGACACTGCAGAGATAAGAGGCCCCCCCGACACTGCAGAGATAAGAGGCCCCCCCGACACTGCAGAGATAAGAGGCCCCCCCGACACTGCAGAGATAAGAGGCCCCCCCGACACTGCAGAGATAAGAGGCCCCCCCGACACTGCAGAGATAAGAGGCCCCCCCGACACTGCAGAGATAAGAGGCCCCCCCGACACTGCAGAGATAAGAGGCCCCCCCGACACTGCAGAGATAAGAGGCCCCCCCGACACTGCAGAGATAAGAGGCCCCCCCGACACTGCAGAGATAAGAGGCCCCCCCGACACTGCAGAGATAAGAGGCCCCCCCGACACTGCAGAGATAAGAGGCCCCCCCGACACTGCAGAGATAAGAGGCCCCCCCGACACTGCAGAGATAAGAGGCCCCCCCGACACTGCAGAGATAAGAGGCCCCCCCGACACTGCAGAGATAAGAGGCCCCCCCGACACTGCAGAGATAAGAGGCCCCCCCGACACTGCAGAGATAAGAGGCCCCCCCCGACACTGCAGAGATAAGAGGCCCCCCCCGACACTGCAGAGATAAGAGGCCCCCCCGACACTGCAGAGATAAGAGGCCCCCCCGACACTGCAGAGATAAGAGGCCCCCCCGACACTGCAGAGATAAGAGGCCCCCCCGACACTGCAGAGATAAGAGGCCCCCCCGACACTGCAGAGATAAGAGGCCCCCCCGACACTGCAGAGATAAGAGGCCCCCCCCGACACTGCAGAGATAAGAGGCCCCCCCGACACTGCAGAGATAAGAGGCCCCCCCGACACTGCAGAGATAAGAGGCCCCGACACTGCAGAGATAAGAGGCCCCCCCGACACTGCAGAGATAAGAGGCCCCGACACTGCAGAGATAAGAGGCCCCGACACTGCAGAGATAAGAGGCCCCCCCCCCGACACTGCAGAGATAAGAGGCCCCGACACTGCAGAGATAAGAGGCCCCGACACTGCAGAGATAAGAGGCCCCGACACTGCAGGGATAAGAGGCCCCCCCGACACTGCAGGTTATAGACACTTCCTCTAAGTCTTGTCTCGTGTGTGTTCAGACTGTGCAGGTAACAGGAAAACAAGCAAACAGCACATAGATAGTGCACCCCAACCTCCAAACCCCCCAATATCACCAGCACTGCGCTACATTGTATGGAAATTACATGGGGCCATAGGTCCTGCAGATAGAGGTCCTGCATGGTGTTATAGGTGACAGCACACAGGACCTCCCCAGGATCCACAGTCCCTGTTTCCCCGCAGCTTCCCAGGACATTGTATGGATATTACATGGGGCCACTAGGACGTGTCATGTAGAGGTCCTGCACAGTGTTACAGGTGATAGCACACAGGACCTCCCCGGGATTCACAGTCCCTGTTTCCCGCAGCTTCCCAGGACATTGTATGGATATTACATGGGGCCACTAGGATGTGTCATGTAGAGGTCCTGCACGGTGTTATAGGTGACAGCACACAGGACCTCCCCAGGATCCACAGTCCCTGATTCCCCGCAGCTTCCCAGGACATTGTATGGATATTACATGGGGCCACTAGGACGTGTCATGTAGAGGTCCTGCACGGTGTTATAGGTGACAGCACACAGGACCTCCCCAGGATCCACAGTCCCTGATTCCCACAACTTCCCCGGACATTGTATGGATATTACATGGGGCCACTAGGACGTGTCATGTAGAGGTCCTGCACAGTGTTACAGGTGACAGCACAAAGGACCTCCCCGGGATTCACAGTCCCTGATTCCCACAACTTCCCCGGACATTGTATGGATATTACATGGGGCCACTAGGACGTGTCATGTAGAGGTCCTGCACGGTGTTATAGATGACAGCACACAGGACCTCCCCGGGATTCACAGTCCCTGATTCCCACAACTTCCCCAGACATTGTATGGATATTACATGGGACCACTAGGACGTGTCATGTAGAGGTCCTGCACGGTGTTATAGATGACAGCACACAGGACCTCCCCGGGATTCCACAGTCCCGGTTTCCCCGCAGCGGTTCCACCTGGTCGGACAAGTTAATCAGAGTCTCTGTCTGTAGTTACACACAATAGTAACCACGTTGTCTCCTCACAGCCTCCCCGGGGGAGAGAACCAACCATTGTCCCAACTGCAGCAACCACAACTCTCTGCAACGTGCTGGATACAAACAGAGTTCCCATAGCAGCCGAGAGAGAAGAAGGAGGTATCCGAGCCGCCGAGAGCCTCAGTCCTCGCTGCCTCCAGCCCCTGCACATGAACTGAACAAATCTCTGCCATCCCGGTACAGACATGGACGAGCCGGCGGCCCCCAACACCGACAAGAGGCTGCAATTCATAGAGGAATACGTCCTGAAGACCCTGAAGCTGAAGCCCGAGCGCTGGCACAAGTGTCTGTCCACCGAGGACAACCGCAGCGTCTTCCAGGACTTCCTGGAGAAGGCCGATCACATGGTGCTGGTGGTGGCCCTCAGCCCGGCCGGACTGCTGGTGCCCATGCTGGAGTACCCCAACTCCACCAAGAATAAAGCCGTCTACTTCCTGAAGAGGCCCAACGTCTTCCTGAGCCCCGACTCCATGAAGAGCAGCCTGGTGTACGGGGACCTGTCCTACGCCCCCCTGGATCACTTCTCCGCACTGGTGGAAGAGGTAAGAAACGCAGAACCCTCCACATCTCAGGATATTTGCATATGTGCGGATTATGTGCGGATTATGTGCGGATTTTACCTGCAGATTTTGGTGCGGAAAATACAAAATACAACACAGAAGCATCTAAGTGATGGGATTTGGAAGTAACAAAGATGATGGGGGTTTTTTTTCCCCTGTGGAAAATATAATAATGATTACGTCACTTTTCTTGCGCGTAGATGCAGATTTTTTTATAAAAATTTTTTTTTTAAATTGAAGTCTATTTGCATGTGAAAATCTGCATCGAATCTGCACCATGACACGGATATGATGCAGGTTTAAGCTTGAAATGATCAGGTGAAACAAAGCAGGTAAAAAACAAAAAAAAAAAAAACATGTAGAAAAAAAAACGCACGTAAATCTGCATCTAAAATGCACTACAAATAACACAAATACAAAAAAAAACCACACATATTTAATGCACCTTTTCCGCATGACAATCTGCAATGTGTGCACGTAGCCTAAAACTTTGCTCCTCCAACTTTGAGGGCGCGTTCACACGTTGCGTTTTGACCTGCGTTTTCATTGCGTTTGAAACGCATATACAACAGCTGAGGAGAGGTGATTTGCCTAATTACAACGAAGCGTTAACACATGCGTTTTGTTAACGCATGCGATAACATTGCGTTTACAAACGTAAACGGTAATGTAATTAGGCAAATTACCAGCTGTTGTATATGCGTTTCAAACGCAACCAAAACGCAACGTATGAACGCGCCCTGACAGATCCCAGTATAACACCTTGACCTTGAACGTGACACAGGGACCTCAGGCTCTGTTCACACTGCGCAGTCATTTCACGCCGTTTTGTGATTTTTGCAAAAATTGGACAAAACACTGCAAAAATTACAGCCCAGAAATCAATGAAAACTGGAGCACAGAGATGCGAGAACAACATGGGTCACAGTATCATGAAAGGTTCTGTAGTTTCCTATAGGCTCAGTGTTCTGATTTCCTCTCCATTTTCAAGATTCCTGCTTCCTGTCAGTGAATGGAAATATTGTTTACATGCAAAAGACTGACCTGATCTCGTCAGATAGGATATTTATTAGAGCTGAAGCGTTCTATCATTGTCAGTCTGTGACACGGACCACGCGTGGCCTGACCACATGATAAGATTGCTGGGTGCCCAAAAACAGTCAAGCAAACAGCATCAGCTACTTGTGTCTCTCCCATAGAAGTGAATGAGGAGCCGGCAGCATGCTGGGCCTACAGGATGGGGTGTCAGGGCGCCTCTGTTTTCAGTATAGTTGTTGGTCTCACATATGTCCGGAGGCTTTGTCATTAAAGGGATTGTCCTGCTTTCTTCTAAAAACAGCGCCACTCCAGAGCATGGCTGGTGCTGGTATTGCATCTCAGCCGTATAGAGACGAATGGAGCTTAGTCGTAATACCATGCACTATCCATGGTAAGGAGAGAAGAATTGCTTGGATGTAAGTGGACATATTTTCCGACCTCCAGACACCCCCTTTAATACCCGAGACAAGAGGATTCCTGTATATAAGTGTATATTCACTCGCTGCAGATTGTTGCAGAGATCCGATCACCTTTCACTGAGGCAACGTCACTCAGAGGAGGGTAAGGAACCTCACTATATAGGTAAAATTATGTTTCCATTCACTAACAGCAAGCAGAGATCTTGTAGGTGGAGAATAATTGAAACAATGGGGCTGATTTACTAATTTTGTCTAAGATTATTGAGGCAGTGACAAGTAAAATGAAGAGAGCGCAGCACTCCTTAGGATAATTGACAATCCCTTTAAGGCTCCATTTACATGATTCACACAGCTGATGGTTTGTTACAGTGACGCAGCAGCACAATTCTTGATCCTCCTGTAGGATCAATGCCTCTGGGGGACACTACCCTGAATGGTGCCATCTAAATTCAGGGTTCAGTATGTGTTGTGACCTTGGATGCATTAAAGGGGTTGTCTAGTAATTAAAAAACATGGCTGCTTTCTTTATAAAAATAGCGCCACACCTGGGTGTAGGTTTTGCGTGGTATTACAGCTCAGCCCTTACAAATTAAAGGGATTTTCCCACAAAACAGCAAGTTAAGCCTTCTCCATGGAATAGGGCCTAACCTGCTGATTGGTGGGGCCTAAGGGTGAAGACACACATGGCGTTTTTGGGCCGTTTTTACTAAGTGCGTTTTCAGATCGTTAAAAACGCATGCTTTAAAAAACGCATCAGTTTTTTAAAAACGCATGCATTTTTGTCCGTTTTTCAGTGCACAATTTCGAAAAAACGGACAAAAACGCATGCGTTTTCAAAAAACGGATGCGTTTTTTAACGCATGCGTTTTTAACGATCTGAAAACACACTTAGTAAAAACGGCCCAAAAACGCCATGTGTGTCTTCACCCTAAGTGATGAGACCCCCACAGATCACGAGAACGGGGGGGTCTGTGGTACGTCCTTCGGACCACTCGTCGTTTCCCGTGAAGAGACGAGCGTGCATGTCCGTTTTGCTCCCTTCATCTATATGGAGATGCTTTT
Source organism: Engystomops pustulosus (assembly GCF_040894005.1). Lineage (NCBI taxonomy): Eukaryota > Metazoa > Chordata > Amphibia > Anura > Leptodactylidae > Engystomops > Engystomops pustulosus. Next base: position 15,665 of record NW_027285589.1, on the reverse strand, counting down.
GGGGAGCAATGAGGGGTCAGGTGGAAGTTTCTCGGACCCCATTGGACCCCCCCTGCTCTTGTGATGTGTGGGGTCTCAAATCCGCTTGATAATTCTGAGTTGTAATAGCACATTTTTCCCCAGGGGAGGCGCTGTTTTATAGAAAGCAGTCTATAGGCTGGTCAATGACAGTGACCTGATTTATCCCATGAATCTTCAGTGTCGCGCCCCCAGTGGCTGAGGTTTTGGTCCTGTGTATCAGGCAGAGGACACGTATATGTATCCTTATACCTAGTGCCCATGTGTAGCCATTCATTTATCCAATTTTTTCAGATTTTTTATTCCCATCATTCCATGGTCTCATACAGACGTGTAATGTGCACCATATGTCAGCATCATAACCCCGGGGTCCTAGGTCCCAGCCGACATCCAGTCACTATTACACTGATCAAATATGGCCGCCTGCAGGAGGCCTATGGGCCCGAATCTGGGCTACAAATTTTTTTTCAGTGCATGAATAAGATTCCAGCATGACAGTATAGACTGACACATAGCCAGATCATTAATAATGCAGGTTCAGAGCGTGCAGGGATCTGTATTAGTAACTGGTTCCCATGTAGTCCCTGATCACTGACCCAGTGCTCGACCTGCTCACCCCTGGTTCTGCATATCCTGCGCCCATTCTGGTACAAGATGAATAATGCAGGTTGTTACGGCCTCGGCGCCCTCCTGCCGCTTTATACATCACATCCTATTAATGGATTAAAATAAAAGCAGAGACAATGGCTGATATTATAATAAAGGAGGGCTCCGGTTACCTCTCACCCCGGCTCCGGGGCTCCTTGGCATCACTGTGAGAACGGGTCGCTGCGTTACTACAGAACCGTCCGGGATTGAATGACATCAAGTGCCCGGTGCCAGCCATAAAGGGGGTTCTTGGGGTCACGGCCCATCCTGGCAGGGATCTGTAACACTGTTCATCCTGCTCTGCCTTCTTCATGAACTCAAATCCAGAATGTCAGCGAAGACTGACACAGCGACATGTTATTGATAAAAGAGGAACCTGGAATGTGTAGAACAATCTGGTATAGTGTCCTAACTGATACATAGTAACAAAACTTCACCTGTGTGAGCAGGGCAGGTAATGATAGCTTTGTATACATGGCAGGAGATACATAGAGGATTGATAGCAGATGCAAATATTCAGATTCTGTGTACAAATACAAATGTTTCCATTCACTGACAGCAAGAAGAATTCTGGGAAATGGGGGAAACTTTAGAATGAAGTGGCAGTGAGTTTATGTAACTGGCTCTTCTGATTGGATGTAGATGAACTGGCGCACATTTATTAAAGTGTCTGCGCCAGTTTTGTGTCCGACAAGACAGAAACTATCTGCATCTTAGGCTGCATTCACACGTTTCGTTAAGACGTGCGGTTTCAAAGAGATCTGTCTAATTACATTGCTGTCAGCATTGTGTTGACGTAAACGCATGTGTTAATATCATGTCAAAACATGGGTTTGTTCACGCAGGCGTTAACTTTGCTTTAATTGGGCGAATCTCCTCTTCTCAGCTGTTGCGATGCGTTCGAAAATGCACGTGTTAACGCAAACAAAACGCAACGCGTGAACGCCGCCTAAAGCGTCTGTTACTGCTTGGTCGGACTGTGCGCTACATTTACCACTGACGCTCTCCACAATTTTGTAGCATGAATAAAGTGCACCAAAAAAAATGGTGCAGGGGGGGCTCCAAATTCATGATTCAAATATGGTGGAGCGGGGAGCTGATGGCTGCACAGTTTGTATGGTGGAGCAGGGAGCTGATGGCTCCACAGTCTGTATGGTGGAGCAGGGAGCTGATGGCTGCACAATCTGTATGGTGGAGCAGGGAGCTGATGGCTGCACAGTCTGTATGGTGGAGCAGGGAGCTGATGGCTGCACAGTTTGTATGGTGGAGCAGGGAGCTGAGGGTGGGACAGTCTGTATGGTGGAGCAGGGAGCTGATGGCTGCACAGTCTGTATGGTGGGGCAGGGAGCTGATGGCTGCACAGTCTGTATGGTGGAGCAGGGAGCTGATGGCTGCACAGTTTGTATGGTGGAGCAGGGAGCTAAGGGTGGGACAGTCTGTATGGTGGAGCAGGGAGCTGATGGCTGCACAGTCTGTATGGTGGAGCAGGGAGCTGATGGCTGCACAGTTTGTATGGTGGAGCAGGGAGCTGATGGCTGCACAGTCTGTATGGTGGAGCAGGGAGCTGAGGTTGGGACAGTTTGTATGGTGGAGCAGGGAGCTGAGGGTGGGACAGTCTGTATGGTGGAGCAGGGAGCTGATGGCTGCACAGTTTGTATGGTGGAGCAGGGAGCTGATGGCTGCACAGTCTGTATGGTGGAGCAGGGAGCTGAGGTTGGGACAGTCTGTATGGTGGAGCAGGGAGCTGATGGCTGCACAGTTTGTATGGTGGAGCAGGGAGCTGAGGGTGGGACAGTCTGTATGGTGGAGCAGGGAGCTGATGGCAGCAGAGTCTGTATGGTGGAGCAGGGAGCTGAGGGTGGGACAGTCTGTATGGTGGAGCAGGGAGCTGATGGCTGCACAGTTTGTATGATTGAGCAGGGAGCTGATGACTGCACAGTTTGTATGGTGGAGCAGGGAGCTGATGACTGCACAGTCTGTATGGTGAAGTAGGGAGCTGATGGAGGCACAGTCTGTATGGTGGAGCAGGGAGCTGAGGGTGGGACAGTCTGTATGGTGGAGCAGGGAGCTGATGGCTGCACAGTTTGTATGGTGGAGCAGGGAGCTGAGGGTGGGACAGTCTGTATGGTGGAGCAGGGAGCTGATGGCTGCACAGTCTGTATGGTGGAGCAGGGAGCTAAGGGTGGGACAGTCTGTATGGTGGAGCAGGGAGCTGATGGCTGCACAGTTTGTATGGTGGAGCAGGGAGCTGATGGCTGCACAGTCTGTATGGTGGAGCAGGGAGCTGATGGCTGCACAGTTTGTATGGTGGAGCAGGGAGCTAAGGGTGGGACAGTCTGTATGGTGGAGCAGGGAGCTGATGGCTGCACAGTTTGTATGGTGGAGCAGGGAGCTGATGGCTGCACAGTCTGTATGGTGGAGCAGGGAGCTGAGGTTGGGACAGTTTGTATGGTGGAGCAGGGAGCTGAGGGTGGGACAGTCTGTATGGTGGAGCAGGGAGCTGATGGCTGCACAGTTTGTATGGTGGAGCAGGGAGCTGAGGGTGGGACAGTCTGTATGGTGGAGCAGGGAGCTGATGGCTGCACAGTTTGTATGGTGGAGCAGGGAGCTGAGGGTGGGACAGTCTGTATGGTGGAGCAGGGAGCTGATGGCAGCAGAGTCTGTATGGTGGAGCAGGGAGCTGAGGGTGGGACAGTCTGTATGGTGGAGCAGGGAGCTGATGGCTGCACAGTTTGTATGATTGAGCAGGGAGCTGATGACTGCACAGTTTGTATGGTGGAGCAGGGAGCTGATGACTGCACAGTCTGTATGGTGAAGTAGGGAGCTGGTGGAGGCACAGTCTGTATGGTGGAGCAGGGAGCTGAGGGTGGGACAGTCTGTATGGTGGAGCAGGGAGCTGATGGCTGCACAGTCTGTATGGTGGAGCAGGGAGCTGATGACTGCACAGTTTGTATGGTGGAGCAGGGAGCTGATGACTGCACAGTCTGTATGGTGGAGCAGGGAGCTGATGGCTGCACAGTTTGTATGGTGGAGCAGGGAGCTGAGGGTGGGACAGTCTGTATGGTGGAGCAGGGAGCTGATGGCAGCAGAGTCTGTATGGTGGAGCAGGGAGCTGAGGGTGGGACAGTCTGTATGGTGGAGCAGGGAGCTGATGGCTGCACAGTTTGTATGATTGAGCAGGGAGCTGATGACTGCACAGTTTGTATGGTGGAGCAGGGAGCTGATGACTGCACAGTCTGTATGGTGAAGTAGGGAGCTGATGGAGGCACAGTCTGTATGGTGGAGCAGGGAGCTGAGGGTGGGACAGTCTGTATGGTGGAGCAGGGAGCTGATGGCTGCACAGTCTGTATGGTGGAGCAGGGAGCTGAGGGTGGCACAGTCTGTATTGTGGAGCAGGGAGCTGAGGGTGGGACAGTCTGTATGGTGGAGCAGGGAGCTGAGGGTGGGACAGTCTGTATGGTGGAGCAGGGAGCTGATGACTGCACAGTCTGTATGGTGGAGCAGGGAGCTGATGACTGCACAGTCTGTATGGTGGAGCAAGGAGCTGATGGCGGCACAGTCTGTATGGTGGAGCAGGGAGCTGATGGCTGCACAGTCTGTATGGTGGGGCAGGGAGCTGATGACTGCACAGTCTGTATGGTGGAGCAGGGAGCTGATGGCGGCACAATGTGTATGGTGGAGCAGGGAGCTGATGGCTGCACAGTCTGTATGGTGGAGCAGGGAGCTGATGGCTGCACAGTCTGTATGGTGGAGTAGGGAGTTGACGGAGGCACAGTCTGTATGGTTGAGCAGGGAGCTGATGGTGGGACAGTCTGTATGGTGGAGCAGGGAGCTGAGGGTGGGACAGTCTGTATGGTGGAGCAGGGAGCTGATGGTGGCACAGTCTGTATGGTGGAGTAGGGAGCTGATGGAGGCACATTCTGTATGGTGGAGCAGGGAGCTGATGGCGGCACAATCTGTATGGTGGAGCAGGGAGCTGATGGCTGCACAGTCTGTATGGTGGAGCAGGGAGCTGATGGCTGCACAGTCTGTATGGTGGAGTAGGGAGCTGATGGAGGCACAGTCTGTATGGTTGAGCAGGGAGCTGATGGTGGGACAGTCTGTATGGTGGAGCAGGGAGCTGAGGGTGGGACAGTCTGTATGGTGGAGCATGAAGCTGATGGTGGCACAGTCTGTATGGTGGAGCAAGGAGCTGATGACTGCACAGTTTGTATGGTGGAGCAGGGAGCTGATGGAGGCACAGTCTGTATGGTGGAGCATGGAGCTGATGGCTGCACAATCTTTATGGTGGAGCAGGGAGCTGAGGGTGGGACGGTCTGTATGGTGGAGCAGGGAGCTGATGACTGCACAGTCTGTATGGTGGAGCAGGGAGCTGATGACTGCACAGTCTGTATGGTGGAGCAGGGAGCTGATGACTGCACAGTCTGTATGGTGGAGCAAGGAGCTGATGACTGCACAGTCTGTATGGTGGAGCAGGGAGCTGATGACTGCACAGTCTGTATGGTGGAGCAAGGAGCTGATGGCTGCACAGTCTGTATGGTGGAGCAGGGAGCTGATGACTGCATAGTCTGTATGGTAGAGCAGGGAGCTGATGGCGTCACAGTCTGCATGTTGGAGCAGGGAGCTGATGGCTGCACAATCTGTATGGTGGAGCAGGGAGCTGAGGGTTGGACAGTCTGTATGGTGGAGCAGGGAGCTGATGGCGGCACAATCTGTATGGTGGAGTAGGGAGCTGATGGCTGCACAGTCTGTATGGTGGAGCAGGGAGCTGATGGCGGCACAGTCTGTTTGGTGGAGCAGGGAGCTGAGGGTTGGACAGTCTGTATGGTGGAGCGGGGAGCTGATGGCGGCACAGCAGGGAGCTGATGGCTCCACAGTTTGTATGGTGGAGCAGGGAGCTGATGGTGGCACAGTCTGTATTGTGGAGCAGGGAGCTGATGGTGGCACAGTCTGTATGGTGGAGCAGGGAGCTGAGGGTTGGACAGTCTGTATGGTGGAGCAGGGAGCTGATGGCTGCACAGGCTGTATGGTGGAGCAGGGAGCTGATTGCTGCACAGTCTGTATGGTGGAGTAGGGAGCTGGTGGCTGCACAGTCTGTATGGTGGAGCAGGGAGCTGATGGCTGCACAGTCTGTATGATGGAGCAGGGAGCTGATGGCTGCACAGTCTGTATGGTGGAGCAGCGTGCTGATGGCTCCACAGTCTGTATGGTGGAGCAGGGAGCTGATGGCTGCACAGTCTGTATGGTGGAGCAGGGAGCTGATGGCTGCACAGTCTGTATGGTGGAGCAGGGAGCTGAGGGTGGCACAGTCTTATGGTGGAGCAGGGAGCTGATGGCTGCACAGTCTGTATGGTGGAGCAGGGAGCTGAGGGTGGCACAGTCTGTATGGTGGAGCAGGAAGCTGATCACTGCACAGTCTGCATGGTGGAGCAGAGAGCTGACGGCTGCACAGTCTGTAGGGCGGAGTAGGGAGCTGATGGCTGCACAGTCTGTAGGGTGGAGTAGGGAGCTGATGACTGCACAGTCTGTATGGTGGAGCAGGGAGCTGATGACTGCATAGTCTGCATGGTGGAGCAGGGATCTGATTGCTGCACAGTCTGTATGGTGGAGCAGGGAGCTGAGGGTTTGACAGTCTGTATGGTGGAGCAGGGAGCTGATGGCGGCACAGCACGGAGCTGATGGCTGCACAGTTTGTATGGTGGAGCTGGGAGCTGATGGTGGCACAGTCTGTGTGGTGGAGCAGGGAGCTGAGGGTTGGACAGTCTGTATGGTGGAGCAGGGAGCTGAGGGTTGGAGAGTCTGTATGGTGGAGCAGGGAGCTGATGGCGGCACAGTCTGTATGGTGGAGCAGGGAGCTGATGACTGCACAGTCTGTATGGTGGAGCAGGGAGCTGATTGCTGCACAGTCTGTATGGTGGAGTAGGGAGCTGGTGGCTGCACAGTCTGTATGGTGGAGCAGGGAGCTGATGGCGGCACAGTCTGTGTTGTGGAGCAGGGAGCTGATGGTGGCACAGTCTGTATGGTGGAGCAGGGAGCTGAGGGTTGGACAGTCTGTATGGTGGAGCAGGGAGCTGATGGCGGCACAATCTGTATGGTGGAGCAGGGAGCTGAGGGTGGGACAGTCTGTATGGTGGACTAGGGAGCTGATGGCTGCACAGTCTGTAGGGTGGAGCAGGGAGCTGATGACTGCACAGTCTGCATGGTGGAGCAGGGAGCTGATGACTGCACAGTCTGTATGGTGGAGCAGGGAGCTGATGACTGCACAGTCTGTATGGTGGAGCAGGGAGCTGATGGTGGCACAGTCTGTATGGTGGAGCAGGGAGCTGAGGTTGGGACAGTCTGTATGGTGGAGCAGGGAGCTGATGGCTGCACAGTCTGTAGGGTGGAGTAGGGAGCTGATGACTGCACAGTCTGTATGGTGGAGCAGGGAGCTGATGGCTGCACAGTCTGTATGGTGGAGCAGGGAGCTGATGATTGCACAGTCTGCATGGTGGAGCAGGGATCTGATTGCTGCACAGTCTGTACGGTGGAGTAGGGAGCTGATGGCTGCACAGTCTGTATGGTGGAGCAGGGAGCTGATGATTGCACAGTCTGCATGGTGGAGCAGGGATCTGATTGCTGCACAGTCTGTATGGTGGAGCAGGGAGCTGATGGCTGCTCAGACTGTATGGTGGGGCAGGGAGCTGATGGCTGCACAGTCTGTATGGTGGGGCAGGGAGCTGATGGTGGCACAGGCTGTATGGTGGAGCAGAGAGCTGATGGTGGCACAGTCTGTGTGATGGAGCATGGAGCTGATGGCTCCACAGTCTGTATGGTGGAGCAGGGAGCTGATGGTGGCACAGGCTGTGTGATGGAGCATGGAGCTGATGGCTGCACAGTCTGTATGGTGGAGCAGCGTGCTGATGGCTCCACAGTCTGTATGGTGGAGCAGGGAGCTGATGGCTGCACAGTCTGTATGGTGGAGCAGGGAGCTGATGGCTGCACAGTCTGTATGGTGGGGCAGGGAGCTGATGGCTGCACAGTCTGTATGGTGGGGCAGGGAGCTGATTGTGGCACAGTCTGTATGGTGGAGCAGGGAGCTGATGGTGGCACAGGCTGTATGGTGGAGCAGGGAGCTGGTGGCGGCACAGTCTGTATGGTGGAGCAGGGAGCTGGTGGCGGCACAGTCTGTATGGTGGAGCAGGGAGCTGATGGCGGCACAGTCTGTATGGTGGAGCAGGGAGCTGATGGCTGCACAGTCTGTGTGATGGAGCATGGAGCTGATGGCTCCACAGTCTGTATGGTGGAGCAGGGAGCTGATGGCTGCACAGTCTGTATGGTGGAGCAGGGAGCTGTGTATTCAGCTCCATCTCTATCCCTAGGACATACATTACCACCAGTCACTTGGGGCAGCACCTGCTGGGAGGTGTGTATGATGTTTGCCCAGCAGTTTAAGGGTTAGCGGGTAAGACAATTACACTCTGTGATCAGACTGCATAAGGTCAATGTTTGTTCAGTCATTAGGTGTTTGCTGCCGGTGATTGACAGGTCAGGTTCACACAGCGGCAGCTCTGAATGGTGAACCGTCAAGGTGAGGTCAGGGTCATGGAGGTCAGGGTCATCCTGGCAGGTCACTGCGGTCCGGGGGAACAGGGGATCAGGGTACATCTGGTTCCCCCCAGTATGCAGAGAGCTGTACTGGTGTGATAGATGGGGGTCCTGAGCGCGGGGACCCTCTCTATATGGCATCTATATGATTCACTTATGTAAGACTCCTGCCAGGAAGCCTATTGACTACACAGCGACGCAGCTCACATTCTATGTTGACTCGAGGGTTAAGCGGCTTATGGTGCCTTTTAGTTTTTCACTGGAATTTCAGGGGTTAAAGGGGCACAGGCCATTAGTGGTGACAAGTTTGTGTACAGTTGCCAAAGGGACGGTGCATTGTCCTGAGGCCTCCCCTGCAGAGACCATTCATCCACTGTCAGCTATTCACACCGATTATGTGCTTACTTGTCTGAGGGAATAGAAAGCGACATAATGATGATGTATCTACACTGCTAAATGTCACAGCTTGTCTCTGTGCTTCAGAGCTGCGCTCACTATTCTGCTGCTGGTGCAGTCACTGGGGCACATTTACAAACCTGGTCCCTCAGAGTTCCCGAAAGTGCATTGTCCGACGATCATGCACTCGGCCGCAATACACTAAGATCCTGCGCCCGATATCCTGCATGTGTCGCTTCCCCGTTCAGGTCCCTGGAGTTCACCATCTTCTTCCTGGTGCATGGAGGTGCATTGTCCGTGTATAATGCGCTGTGCGGGGAGTCACTAAGATCGTGCACCCGATATCCTGCATGTGTCGCTTCCCCGCTCAGGTCCCCGGAGTTCACCTTCTTCTTCCTGGTGCATGTAAGTGCATTGTCCATGTATAATGCGCTGTGCGGGGAGTCACTAAGATCCTGCACCAAATATCCTGCATGTGTTGCTTCCCCGTTCAGGTCCCAGGAGTTCCCCTTCTTCTTCCTGGTGCATGTAAGTGCATTGTCCGTGTATAATGCGCTGTGCGGGGAGTCACTAAGATCGTGCCCCCGATATCCTGCATGTGTCGCTTCCCCGCTCAGGTCCCCGGAGTTCACCTTCTTCTTCCTGGTGCATGTAAGTGCATTGTCCGTGTATAATGCGCTGTGCGGGGAGTCACTAAGATCGTGTGCCCGATATCCTGCATGTGTCGCTTCCCCGCTCAGGTCCCTGGAGTTCACCTTCTTCTTCCTGGTGCATGTAAGTGCATTGTCCGTGTATAATGCGCTGTGCGGGGAGTCACTAAGATCCTGCACCCGATATCCTGCATGTGTCGCTTCCCCGCTCAGGTCCCTGGAGTTCACCTTCTTCTTCCTGGTGCATGTAAGTGCATTGTCCGTGTATAATGCGCTGTGCGGGGAGTCACTAAGATCCTGTGCCCGATATCCTGCATGTGTCGCTTCCCCGCTCAGGTCCCTGGAGTTCACCTTCTTCTTCCTGGTGCATGTAAGTGCATTGTCCGTGTATAATGCGCTGTGCGGGGAGTCACTAAGATTCTGCACCCGATATCCTGCATGTGTCGCTTCCCCGCTCAGGTCCCCGGAGTTCACCTTCTTCTTCCTGGTGCATGTAAGTGCATTGTCCGTGTATAATGTGCTGTGCGGGGAGTCACTAAGATCCTGCGCCCGATATCCTGCATGTGTCGCTTCCCTGCTCAGGTCCCTGGAGTTCACCTTCTTCTTCCTGGTGCATGTAAGTGCATTGTCCGTGTATAATGCGCTGTGCGGGGAGTCACTAAGATCCTGCGCCCGATATCCTGCATGTGTCGCTTCCCCGTTCAGGTCCCTGGAGTTCACCATCTTGTTCCCGGTGCATGTAAGTGCATTGTCCGTGTATAATGCGCTGTGCGGGGAGTCACTAAGATCCTGCACCAAATATCCTGCATGTGTCGCTTCCCCGCTCAGGTCCCTGGAGTTCACCTTCTTCTTCCTGGTGCATGTAAGTGCATTGTCCGTGTATAATGCGCTGTGCGGGGAGTCACTAAGATCCTGCACCCGATATCCTGCATGTGTCGCTTCCCCGCTCAGGTCCCTGGAGTTCACCTTCTTCTTCCTGGTGCATGTAAGTGCATTGTCCATGTATAATGCGCTGTGCGGGGAGTCACTAAGATCCTGCACCAAATATCCTGCATGTGTTGCTTCCCCGTTCAGGTCCCAGGAGTTCCCCTTCTTCTTCCTGGTGCATGTAAGTGCATTGTCCGTGTATAATGCGCTGTGCGGGGAGTCACTAAGATCCTGCACCAAATATCCTGCATGTGTCGCTTCCCCGCTCAGGTCCCTGGAGTTCACCTTCTTCTTCCTGGTGCATGTAAGTGCATTGTCCGTGTATAATGCGCTGTGCGGGGAGTCACTAAGATCCTGCACCCGATATCCTGCATGTGTCGCTTCCCCGCTCAGGTCCCTGGAGTTCACCTTCTTCTTCCTGGTGCATGTAAGTGCATTGTCCATGTATAATGCGCTGTGCGGGGAGTCACTAAGATCCTGCACCAAATATCCTGCATGTGTTGCTTCCCCGTTCAGGTCCCAGGAGTTCCCCTTCTTCTTCCTGGTGCATGTAAGTGCATTGTCCGTGTATAATGCGCTGTGCGGGGAGTCACTAAGATCGTGCCCCCGATATCCTGCATGTGTCGCTTCCCCGCTCAGGTCCCCGGAGTTCACCTTCTTCTTCCTGGTGCATGTAAGTGCATTGTCCGTGTATAATGCGCTGTGCGGGGAGTCACTAAGATCGTGTGCCCGATATCCTGCATGTGTCGCTTCCCCGCTCAGGTCCCTGGAGTTCACCTTCTTCTTCCTGGTGCATGTAAGTGCATTGTCCGTGTATAATGCGCTGTGCGGGGAGTCACTAAGATCCTGCACCCGATATCCTGCATGTGTCGCTTCCCCGCTCAGGTCCCTGGAGTTCACCTTCTTCTTCCTGGTGCATGTAAGTGCATTGTCCGTGTATAATGCGCTGTGCGGGGAGTCACTAAGATCCTGTGCCCGATATCCTGCATGTGTCGCTTCCCCGCTCAGGTCCCTGGAGTTCACCTTCTTCTTCCTGGTGCATGTAAGTGCATTGTCCGTGTATAATGCGCTGTGCGGGGAGTCACTAAGATTCTGCACCCGATATCCTGCATGTGTCGCTTCCCCGCTCAGGTCCCCGGAGTTCACCTTCTTCTTCCTGGTGCATGTAAGTGCATTGTCCGTGTATAATGTGCTGTGCGGGGAGTCACTAAGATCCTGCGCCCGATATCCTGCATGTGTCGCTTCCCTGCTCAGGTCCCTGGAGTTCACCTTCTTCTTCCTGGTGCATGTAAGTGCATTGTCCGTGTATAATGCGCTGTGCGGGGAGTCACTAAGATCCTGCGCCCGATATCCTGCATGTGTCGCTTCCCCGTTCAGGTCCCTGGAGTTCACCATCTTGTTCCCGGTGCATGTAAGTGCATTGTCCGTGTATAATGCGCTGTGCGGGGAGTCACTAAGATCCTGCACCAAATATCCTGCATGTGTCGCTTCCCCGCTCAGGTCCCTGGAGTTCACCTTCTTCTTCCTGGTGCATGTAAGTGCATTGTCCGTGTATAATGCGCTGTGCGGGGAGTCACTAAGATCCTGCACCCGATATCCTGCATGTGTCGCTTCCCCGCTCAGGTCCCTGGAGTTCACCTTCTTCTTCCTGGTGCATGTAAGTGCATTGTCCATGTATAATGCGCTGTGCGGGGAGTCACTAAGATCCTGCACCAAATATCCTGCATGTGTTGCTTCCCCGTTCAGGTCCCAGGAGTTCCCCTTCTTCTTCCTGGTGCATGTAAGTGCATTGTCCGTGTATAATGCGCTGTGCGGGGAGTCACTAAGATCCTGCACCAAATATCCTGCATGTGTCGCTTCCCCGCTCAGGTCCCTGGAGTTCACCTTCTTCTTCCTGGTGCATGTAAGTGCATTGTCCGTGTATAATGCGCTGTGCGGGGAGTCACTAAGATCCTGCGCCGATATCCTGCATGTGTCGCTTCCCCGCTCAGGTCCCCGGAGTTCCCCTTCTTCTTCCTGGTGCATGTAAGTGCATTGTCCGTGTATAATGCGCTGTGCGGGGAGTCACTAAGATCCTGCGCCGATATCCTGCATGTGTCGCTTCCCCGCTCAGGTCCCCGGAGTTCACCTTCTTCTTCCTGGTGCATGTAAGTGCATTGTCCGTGTATAATGCGCTGTGCGGGGAGTCACTAAGATCCTGCACCCGATATCCTGCATGTGTCGCTTCCCCGCTCAGGTCCCCGGAGTTCCCCTTCTTCTTCCTGGTGCATGTAAGTGCATTGTCCGTGTATAATGCGCTGTGCGGGGAGTCACTAAGATCCTGCGCCCGATATCCTGCATGTGTCACTTCCCCGCTCAGGTCCCTGGAGTTCACCTTCTTCTTCCTGGTGCATGTAAGTGCATTGTCCGTGTATAATGCGCTGTGCGGGGAGTCACTAAGATCGTGCATCCGATATCCTGCATGTGTCGCTTCCCCGCTCAGGTCCCTGGAGTTCACCTTCTTCTTCCTGGTGCATGTAAGTGCATTGTCCATGTATAATGCGCTGTGCAGGGAGTCACTAAAATCCTGCGCCCGATATCCTGCATGTGTCGCTTCCCCGCTCAGGTCCCTGGAGTTCACCTTCTTCTTCCTGGTGCATGTAAGTGCATTGTCCGTGTATAATGCGCTGTGCGGGGAGTCACTAAGATTGTGTGCCCGATATCCTGCATGTGTCGCTTCCCCGCTCAGGTCCCAGGAGTTCACCTTCTTCTTCCTGGTGCATGTAAGTGCATTGTCCGTGTATAATGTGCTGTGCGGAGAGTCACTAAGATCGTGCCCCGATATCCTGCATGTGTCGCATCCCCGCTCAGGTCCCCGGAGTTCACCTTCTTCTTCCTGGTGCATGTAAGTGCATTGTCCGTGTATAATGCGCTGTGCGGGGAGTCACTAAGATCCTGCACCCGATATCCTGCATGTGTCGCTTCCCCGCTCAGGTCCCCGGAGTTCACCTTCTTCTTCCTGGTGCATGTAAGTGCATTGTCCGTGTATAATGCGCTGTGCGGGGAGTCACTAAGATCCTGCACCCGATATCCTGCATGTGTCGCTTCCCCGCTCAGGTCCCTGGAGTTCACCTTCTTCTTCCTGGTGCATGTAAGTGCATTGTCCGTGTATAATGCGCTGTGCGAGGAGTCACTAAGATCGTGCGCCCGATATCCTGCATGTGTGGCTTCCCCACTCAGGTCCCCGGAGTTCACCTTCTTCTTCCTGGTGCATGTAAGTGCATTGTCCGTGTATAATGCACTGTGCGGGGAGTCACTAAGATCGTGCACCCGATATCCTGCATGTGTCGCTTCCCCGCTCAGGTCCCTGGAGTTCCCCTTCTTCTTCCTGGTGCAGGTATGTGCATTGTCCGTGTATAATGCGCTGTGCGGGGAGTCACTAAGATCCTGCGCCCGATATCCTGCATGTGTCGCTTCCCCGCTCAGGTCCCCGGAGTTCACCTTCTTCTTCCTGGTGCATGTAAGTGCATTGTCCGTGTATAATGCGCTGTGCGGGGAGTCACTAAGATCGTGCACCCGATATCCTGCATGTGTCGCTTCCCTGCTCAGGTCCCCGGAGTTCACCTTCTTCTTCCTGGTGCATGTAAGTGCTTGGCTTGCGACACAATTTGAATCTTAAATCCTGCGCTCAGTCCGTATCAGTCAGATTGTCCAGCCCACCCCCAAATTTCTGTCGCATGGAAGCCAGTGCAGCTGCTCCAAAATCTGATCGCGTGCAACACAATCTCAGCACAAACCCTCGTTAAATACCTCTCCCAGCGGCGCTAATCTTGAAAACTGTTAACATTTCGACGAACGTGAGTAGCACGCCCCTTAGTAAATAAGCTCCCAGAGCTGCACTCACTATTCTGCTGCTGGTGGTGCAGTCACTTTCTTTTGGTGCGCCTTTAGCATATGGCTTGCCACACACTTCTGCTGCATCGGGACGCCCATTACAGTGATGACATTTGTGTTGCATGAAGAATAGCTTCTTATATACCTGTACAAGTAGTATACTCTGAAAAACGTGCAAAGTCAGACAGAAAACTGGTGCCGGCCCTTAGTAATGCGCCCAGTGTACTTACATGACATGGGTGTCCTCCCAGGGGTGAGCACTAGAGGGCAGTATTGCTCTGCGTATCTTCCTCCTGGTGGATGGTTCTGGTTCTGTGTCTCCTCTGCCGCACATCGGAGCAGATACAATCAGATTCTTAGTTGTTTCTTCTCCAGCCGCAGCGTGACATGAAAAATGGATATAAATGTGTTTCTTATGGACTGGTGGATGCGCGGCGTTTAATTAATTACAATCATACGATTCATTTGTCTTTATCATCGCTTTTATTTACAAACCTCCAGCCGGAGATGACATTTATGTAACCTACAAATAATGGGTGGCCCTGTATGTGATGGGTGAGGGGCTGGGACGTAAGAGCCTAAGGAGACCGAGCTTATACTGTGTCTGATGGAGGCTGCGATTATTATAGCTATGTCCCAGTTTAGGGATTGGGAGAGAGCTGTGACCTGAACTTGTGCTAACACATTGCTTTCACACCTGAGACTGTAGAGGCGGGTCTAGAGTTATAACAGCAACAGGTAGAAATCACTAGAATGTGTCCTGGGAAAGCTGGGTGAGGGCCCCCGTGACCCCTGCAGTACAGTGTAATGTTCTGTGAAGATAACGTCCCTTTCCATCTTCTCCTCGCAGGTCATCGTCCCCGTCTTGGCAAATCAGAAGAACCATCAGACGTGGCCACACGTGGTGTCGCAGGACGTCATGCGCCACGTCAGTAACCTGAAGAGCTGCACCTTTGTAATGTCCGGGCAGGTGCGGGGGAAGACGCTGCTGCCGCTGCCTTCAGGCTCCGAGAAAGTGGAGTACATCGACTACGAGGGCGACAAGAAGTAAGTAAGCGTCTCCTCTAATCTAAACCCAGGACCAGCTCCAAAATCCACTACCAAATCTGCATCAAATCATGTCACGGGCAAGTAATTTGCAAGTTTTGATGCTGATTTGGTTGTGAATTTTGTTACAAACCTGCATGTATTTCCCTATCATAAAAGTAGGGGGTGTGATCTCTGGGACCACCACTGACCCCGAGAGCGAAGGTGACACATCACTGTGGGGTCTCTCCACTAGAATGTGACATCACTGTGGGGGTCTCTCCACTAGAATGTGACATCACTGTGGGGTCTATCCACTAGAATGTGACATCACTGTGGGGGTCTATCCACTAGAATGTGACATCACTGTGGGGTCTATCCACTAGAATGTGACATCACTGTGGGGGTCTATCCACTAGAATGTGACATCACTGTGGGGTCTATCCACTAGAATGTGACATCACTGTGGGGTCTCTCCACTAGAATGTGACATCACTGTGGGGGTCTATCCACTAGAATGTGACATCACTGTGGGGTCTA
>NW_027285588.1:0-38584 GCF_040894005.1 Engystomops pustulosus | reverse complement strand
AGCCAGTGCCCCAGAGTACAGCCATGTATAATATAGCCGGCCATGGTGCCCCCATAACAATGGCAGGACCCCCATAACTATGCCAGCCAGTGCCCAGAGTACAGCCATGTATAATATAGCCGGCCATGGTTCCCCCATAACAATGGCAGGACCCCCATAACTATGCCAGCCAGTGCCTAGAGTACAGCCATGTATAATATAGCCGGCCATGGTGCCCCCATAACAATGGCAGGACCCTCATAACTATGGCAGCCAGTGCCCAGAGTACAGCCATGTATAATATAGCCGGCCATGGTGCCCCCATAACAATGGCAGGACCCCCATAACTATGGCAGCCAGTGCCCCAGAGTACAGCCATGTATAATATAGCCGGCCATGGTGCCTCCATAACAATGGCAGGACCCCCATAACTATGCCAGCCAGTGCCTAGAGTACATCCATGTATAATATAGCCGGCCATGGTGCCCCCATAACAATGGCAGGACCCCCATAACTATGGCAGCCAGTGCCTAGAGTACAGCCATGTATAATATAGCCGGCCATGGTGCCCCCATAACAATGGCAGGACCCCCATAACTATGCCAGCCAGTGCCCAGAGTACAGCCATGTATAATATAGCCGGCCATGGTGCCCCCATAACAATGGCAGGACCCCCATAACTATGCCAGCCAGTGCCTAGAGTACAGCCATGTATAATATAGCCGGCCATGGTGCCTCCATAACAATGGCAGGACCCCCATAACTATGGCAGCCAGTGCCTAGAGTACAGCCATGTATAATATAGCCGGCCATGGTGCCCCCATAACAATGGCAGGACCCCCATAACTATGGCAGCCTGTGCCCAGAGTACAGCCATGTATAATATAGCCGGCCATGGTGCCCCCATAACAATGGCAGGACCCCCATAACTATGGCAGCCAGTGCCTAGAGTACAGCCATGTATAATATAGCCGGCCATGGTGCCTCCATAACAATGGCAGGACCCCCATAACTATGGCAGCCAGTGCCCCAGAGTAAAGCCATGTATAATATAGCCAGCCATGGTGCCCCCATAACAATGGCAGGACCCCCATAACTATGGCAGCCAGTGCCCAGAGTACAGCCATGTATAATATAGCCGGCCATGGTGCCCCCATAACAATGGCAGGACCCCCATAACTATGGCAGCCAGTGCCCCAGAGTACAGCCATGTATAATATAGCCGGCCATGGTGCCCCCATAACAATGGCAGGACCCCCATAACTATGGCAGCCAGTGCCTAGAGTACAGCCATGTATAATATAGCCGGCCATGGTGCCTCCATAACAATGGCAGGACCCCCATAACTATGGCAGCCAGTGCCCCAGAGTAAAGCCATGTATAATATAGCCAGCCATGGTGCCCCCATAACAATGGCAGGACCCCCATAACTATGGCAGCCAGTGCCCAGAGTACAGCCATGTATAATATAGCCGGCCATGGTGCCTCCATAACAATGGCAGGACCCCCATAACTATGCCAGCCAGTGCCCCAGAGTACATCCATGTATAATATAGCCAGCCATGGTGCCCCCATAACAATGGCAGGACCCCCATAACTATGGCAGCCAGTGCCCCAGAGTACAGCCATGTATAATATAGCCAGCCATGGTGCCCCCATAACAATGGCAGGACCCCCATAACTATGCCAGCCAGTGCCCCAGAGTACAGCCATGTATAATATAGCCGGCCATGGTGCCCCCATAACAATGGCAGGACCCCCATAACTATGCCAGCCAGTGCCCAGAGTACAGCCATGTATAATATAGCCGGCCATGGTGCCCCCATAACAATGGCAGGACCCCCATAACTATGCCAGCCAGTGCCTAGAGTACAGCCATGTATAATATAGCCGGCCATGGTGCCCCCATAACAATGGCAGGACCCTCATAACTATGCCAGCCAGTGCCTAGAGTACAGCCATGTATAATATAGCCGGCCATGGTGCCTCCATAACAATGGCAGGACCCCCATAACTATGCCAGCCAGTGCCTAGAGTACATCCATGTATAATATAGCCGGCCATGGTGCCCCCATAACAATGGCAGGACCCCCATAACTATGGCAGCCAGTGCCTAGAGTACAGCCATGTATAATATAGCCGGCCATGGTGCCCCCATAACAATGGCAGGACCCCCATAACTATGCCAGCCAGTGCCCAGAGTACAGCCATGTATAATATAGCCGGCCATGGTGCCCCCATAACAATGGCAGGACCCCCATAACTATGCCAGCCAGTGCCTAGAGTACAGCCATGTATAATATAGCCGGCCATGGTGCCTCCATAACAATGGCAGGACCCCCATAACTATGGCAGCCAGTGCCTAGAGTACAGCCATGTATAATATAGCCGGCCATGGTGCCCCCATAACAATGGCAGGACCCCCATAACTATGGCAGCCTGTGCCCAGAGTACAGCCATGTATAATATAGCCGGCCATGGTGCCCCCATAACAATGGCAGGACCCCCATAACTATGGCAGCCAGTGCCTAGAGTACAGCCATGTATAATATAGCCGGCCATGGTGCCTCCATAACAATGGCAGGACCCCCATAACTATGGCAGCCAGTGCCCCAGAGTAAAGCCATGTATAATATAGCCAGCCATGGTGCCCCCATAACAATGGCAGGACCCCCATAACTATGGCAGCCAGTGCCCAGAGTACAGCCATGTATAATATAGCCGGCCATGGTGCCCCCATAACAATGGCAGGACCCCCATAACTATGCCAGCCAGTGCCCCAGAGTACAGCCATGTATAATATAGCCGGCCATGGTGCCCCCATAACAATGGCAGGACCCCCATAACTATGGCAGCCAGTGCCTAGAGTACAGCCATGTATAATATAGCCGGCCATGGTGCCCCCATAACAATGGCAGGACCCCCATAACTATGGCAGCCAGTGCCTAGAGTACAGCCATGTATAATATAGCCGGCCATGGTGCCCCCATAACAATGGCAGGACCCCCATAACTATGGCAGCCAGTGCCTAGAGTACAGCCATGTATAATATAGCCGGCCATGGTGCCCCCATAACAATGGCAGGACCCCCATAACTATGGCAGCCAGTGCCTAGAGTACAGCCATGTATAATATAGCCGGCCATGGTGCCCCCATAACAATGGCAGGACCCCCATAACTATGGCAGCCAGTGCCTAGAGTACATCCATGTATAATATAGCCGTCCATGGTGCCCCCATAACAATGGCAGGACCCCCATAACTATGGCAGCCAGTGCCCAGAGTACAGCCATGTATAATATAGCCGGCCATGGTGCCCCCATAACAATGGCAGGACCCCCATAACTATGCCAGCCAGTGCCCCAGAGTACAGCCATGTATAATATAGCCGGCCATGGTGCCCCCATAACAATGGCAGGACCCCCATAACTATGGCAGCCAGTGCCCCAGAGTACAGCCATGTATAATATAGCCGGCCATGGTGCCCCCATAACAATGGCAGGACCCCCATAACTATGCCAGCCAGTGCCCCAGAGTACAGCCATGTATAATATAGCCGGCCATGGTGCCTCCATAACTATGGCAGGACCCCCACAACTATGGCATCCAGTGCCTAGAGTACAGCCATGTATAATAAAGCCGGCCATGGTGCCCCCATAACAATGGCAGGACCCCCATAACTATGCCAGCCAGTGCCTAGAGTACAGCCATGTATAATATAGCCGGCCATGGTGCCCCCATAACAATGGCAGGACCCCCATAACTATGGCAGCCAGTGCCTAGAGTACAGCCATGTATAATATAGCCGGCCATGGTGCCCCCATAACAATGGCAGGACCCCCATAACTATGGCAGCCAGTGCCCAGAGTACAGCCATGTATAATATAGCCGGCCATGGTGCCCCCATAACAATGGCAGGACCCCCATAACTATGCCAGCCAGTGCCCCAGAGTACAGCCATGTATAATATAGCCGGCCATGGTGCCCCCATAACAATGGCAGGACCCCCATAACTATGGCAGCCAGTGCCCAGAGTACAGCCATGTATAATATAGCCGGCCATGGTGCCCCCATAACAATGGCAGGACCCCCATAACTATGGCAGCCAGTGCCCAGAGTACAGCCATGTATAATATAGCCGTCCATGGTGCCCCCATAACAATGGCAGGACCCCCATAACTATGGCAGCCAGTGCCCAGAGTACAGCCATGTATAATATAGCCGGCCATGGTGCCCCCATAACAATGGCAGGACCCCCATAACTATGCCAGCCAGTGCCCAGAGTACAGCCATTTATAATATAGCCGGCCATGGTGCCCCCATAACAATGGCAGGACCCCCATAACTATGGCAGCCAGTGCCCCAGAGTACAGCCATGTATAATATAGCCGGCCATGGTGCCCCCATAACAATGGCAGGACCCCCATAACTATGGCAGCCAGTGCCCCAGATTACAGCCATGTATAATATAGCCGGCCATGGTGCCCCCATAACAATGGCAGGACCCCCATAACTATGGCAGCCAGTGCCCCAGATTACAGCCATGTATAATATACCCGGCCATGGTGCCCCCATAACAATGGCAGGACCCCCATAACTATGGCAGCCAGTGCCCCAGATTACAGCCATGTATAATATACCCGGCCATGGTGCCTCCATGATGATGCCAGCCTGTGCCCAAAGTCCAGCCATGGATGATGTATGACATGTTGAGCTCTGCTACATCAGTACTACGGGCTGTGGACCCCTGATTGCGATCAGTGCTGCGGGAGCAGTGTCAGGGCCCGGTGCCAGTACATGCCAGCCTATGCCAGCCTGTGCCAGCGCTCCCCATTACTCTGACAGACTGAGTGTATATTGATCAGGTTCTTGTTGATGCAGAGACGAGTCAGTGCCAGGTTTACAACCTTTACTAATCTGTGAGTCACTGCTGTCTCTATAAAGAAGGCCAGACACTAAACACAACGAGAGCTGCCCCCCACCGCTCTAATAAAGGATGGTGGGCACCAACACATGGAAAATCACTGGGGGGGGGCTCATCCTCAGCGAGAGACGGCATCTGTGATTGAACTGCCAAGCGTTATGCCCGATATTAATGTGTCTGCTCTAGTCACTGCTCAAGCTGCAGCAATAACCCTTGTATAAGTTTCGTTGGTCCTTGAGCTTTGCTGAATGTCCCACTGAAGATTGTCTCATGGAACAACTGGCTGATCCACAGCAGCGCAGAGCATTTCAGCACAGGTTCTGATTACATACGACACATTAGGCCCCAGCAGCGCAGAGCATTTCAGCACAGGTTCTGATTACATACGACACATAAGGCCACAGCAGCGCAGAGCATTTCAGCACAGGTTCTGATTACATACGACACATTAGGCCCCAGCAGCGCAGAGCATTTCAGCACAGGTTCTGATTACATTCGACACATTAGGCTGAGTGTTAGATGGAAAGAGCAGGGCCCCAGCAGCGCAGAGTAATTCAGGAGAGTTCAGTTCATAAATACAGCAACAGAACCAAGCTATGTAATTATTAGGTAATTTACTCTCAAAATAGTATCCAAAATGTATCTCAGCATGTAAATGAAGTGCAAGAAATAAACTTAGTACATACATACAACACCAGAACCAATCTCAGTATATAAATACTGCATCAAACTGTGGTCAATACTTAAATACAGATAATTAACTACAGCACCAGAACCAAGCTCGGTATACAAATATAGCGCCAGAAGCGAGCTCAGTGTGTATATATATATATATATATATATATATATATATATACACATACACACATCACCAGGACCAAGCTTAGTACATAAATACAGCACCAAGACAAAGCTTAGTACATAATTACAGGGCTAGAACCAAGCTCAGTATCAGGGTCGGCTCCAGGTTTCAGTAGGCCCCTGGGCGACAGTGCATTAGTGGCAGCATTAAAAATTCGGAAAATGAAATGGTCTCCTGTTCCCTTAAATATTCCCTAGCTAATCATCCCAAACAGCCCCCTGACCCTCTATGGATTCATTAGATACAGCCCCCTCACCCCCTATGCATTATTTAGATACAGCCCCCTCACCCCCTATGTATTAATTAGATACAGCCCCCTCACCCCCTATGCATTATTTAGATACAGCCCCCTCACCCCCTATGTATTAATTAGATACAGCCCCCTCACCCCCTATGGATTCATTGGTTGTTGGCTTGAACACAAATAGAATACAACATAGATTGAACACAAATACAGCACCAGGACCAAGCTCAGTATGTAAATAAAGGACCAGGACCAAGCTAAGTATGTAAATAAAGGACCAAGACCAAGCTCGGTATGTAAATAAAGGACCTGGACCAAGCTCAGTATGTAAATAAAGGACCAAGACCAAGCTCGGTATGTAAATAAAGGACCAGGACCAAGCTCATTATGTAAATAAAGGACCAGAACCAAGATCAGTATGTAAATAAAGGACCAGGACCAAGCTCAGTATGTAAATAAAGGACCAGAACCAAGCTCAGTATGTAAATAAATGACCAGGACCAAGCTCAGTATGTAAATAAATGACCAGGACCAAGCTCAGTATGTAAATAAAGGACCAAGACCAAGCTCAGTATGTAAATAAAGGACCAGGACCAAGCTCAGTATGTAAATAAATAATCAGGACCAAGCTCAGTATGTAAATAAAGGACCAGGACCAAGCTCAGTATGTAAATAAAAGACCAGGACCAAGCTGAGTATGTAAATAAAGGACCAGGACCAAGCTGAGTATGTAAATAAATGACCAGGACCAAGCTCAGTATGTAAATAAAGGACCAAGACCAAGCTCAGTATGTAAATAAAGGACCAGGACCAAGCTCAGTATGTAAATAAATGACCAGGACCAAGCTCAGTATGTAAATAAAGGACCAGGACCAAGCTCAGTATGTAAATAAAAGACCAGGGCCAAGCTCAGTATGTAAATAAAGGACCAGGACCAAGCTCAGTATGTAAATAAAAGACCAGGACCAAGCTCAGTATGTAAATAAAGGACCAGGACCAAGCTCAGTATGTAAATAAAGGACCAGGACCAAGCTCAGTATGTAAATAAAGGACCAGGACCAAGCTCAGTATGTAATAAAGGACCAGGACCAAGCTCAGTATGTAAATAAAAGACCAGGACCAAGCTCAGTATATAAATAAATGACCAGGACCAAGCTCAGTATGTAAATAAAGGACCAAGACCAAGCTCAGTATGTAAATAAATGACCAGGACCAAGCTCAGTATGTAAATAAAAGACCAGGACCAAGCTCAGTATGTAAATAAATGACCAGGACCAAGCTCAGTATGTAAATAAAGGACCAGGACCAAGCTCAGTATGTAAATAAAGGACCAGGACCAAGCTCAGTATGTAAATAAAGGACCAGAACCAAGCTCAGTATGTAAATAAATGACCAGGACCAAGCTCAGTATGTAAATAAATGCCCAGGACCAAGCTCAGTATGTAAATAAAGGACCAAGACCAAGCTCAGTATGTAAATAAAGGACCAGGACCAAGCTCAGTATGTAAATAAAGGACCAGGACCAAGCTGAGTATGTAAATAAAAGACCAGGACCAAGCTGAGTATGTAAATAAAGGACCAGGACCAAGCTGAGTATGTAAATAAATGACCAGGACCAAGCTCAGTATGTAAATAAAGGACCAAGACCAAGCTCAGTATGTAAATAAAGGACCAGGACCAAGCTCAGTATGTAAATAAATGACCAGGACCAAGCTCAGTATGTAAATAAAGGACCAGGACCAAGCTCAGTATGTAAATAAAAGACCAGGACCAAGCTCAGTATGTAAATAAAGGACCAGGACCAAGCTCAGTATGTAAATAAAAGACCAGGACCAAGTTCAGTATGTAAATAAAGGACCAGGACCAAGCTCAGTATGTAAATAAAGGACCAGGACCAAGCTCAGTATGTAAATAAAGGACCAGGACCAAGCTCAGTATGTAATAAAGGACCAGGACCAAGCTCAGTATGTAAATAAAAGACCAGGACCAAGCTCAGTATGTAAATAAAAGACCAGGACCAAGCTCAGTATGTAAATAAAGGACCAAGACCAAGCTCAGTATGTAAATAAATGACCAGGACCAAGCTCAGTATGTAAATAAAAGACCAGGACCAAGCTCAGTATGTAAATAAATGACCAGGACCAAGCTCAGTATGTAAATAAATGCCCAGGACCAAGCTCAGTATGTAAATAAAGGACCAAGACCAAGCTCAGTATGTAAATAAAGGACCAGGACCAAGCTCAGTATGTAAATAAAGGACCAGGACCAAGCTGAGTATGTAAATAAAAGACCAGGACCAAGCTGAGTATGTAAATAAAGGACCAGGACCAAGCTGAGTATGTAAATAAATGACCAGGACCAAGCTCAGTATGTAAATAAAGGACCAAGACCAAGCTCAGTATGTAAATAAAGGACCAGGACCAAGCTCAGTATGTAAATAAATGACCAGGACCAAGCTCAGTATGTAAATAAAGGACCAGGACCAAGCTCAGTATGTAAATAAAAGACCAGGACCAAGCTCAGTATGTAAATAAAGGACCAGGACCAAGCTCAGTATGTAAATAAAAGACCAGGACCAAGTTCAGTATGTAAATAAAGGACCAGGACCAAGCTCAGTATGTAAATAAAGGACCAGGACCAAGCTCAGTATGTAAATAAAGGACCAGGACCAAGCTCAGTATGTAATAAAGGACCAGGACCAAGCTCAGTATGTAAATAAAAGACCAGGACCAAGCTCAGTATGTAAATAAAAGACCAGGACCAAGCTCAGTATGTAAATAAAGGACCAAGACCAAGCTCAGTATGTAAATAAATGACCAGGACCAAGCTCAGTATGTAAATAAAAGACCAGGACCAAGCTCAGTATGTAAATAAATGACCAGGACCAAGCTCAGTATGTAAATAAATGACCAGGACCAAGCTCAGTATGTAAATAAAGGACCAGGACCAAGCTCAGTCTGTAAATAAAGGACCAGGACCAAGCTCAGTATGTAAATAAAAGACCAGGACCAAGCTCAGTATGTAAATAAAAGACCAGGACCAAGCTCAGTATGTAAATAAATGACCAGGACCAAGCTCAGTATGTAAATAAATGACCAGGACCAAGCTCAGTATGTAAATAAATGACCAGGACCAAGCTCAGTATGTAAATAAATGACCAGGACCAAGCTCAGTATGTAAATAAATGACCAGGACCAAGCTCAGTATGTAAACACAGCGGAATAATACAGCACAAGCTCCAGGACCAGGTTCTATCCAGAAATACAGCTCCAGAGCCATAAAGGAAAGAAGTGTCAATAAAAAGTCCCTAAAAAGTCCTCGTAGACAGGACTACACAGAAGTTTGATGGGAGAAAGATGATATTTTGGCTCTTTGAAGGTGGAAAGTAAAAAACAAAAGTGAACAAAAATTGCAGTTGTCCTGGTGGGAATAAGATCATTACTAAAGTGGGAGAACCTTGTGTATCCAGCATTTGTTACAATGTATCAGTAAAGGCATCAGCAATGAGTCTCCCTGATCATACAAAGGTTGGGTACATTATAACAAACCCTCAGCTGTGAGAAGGCAATCCTTCTGCCATGTTTAGAATATACCCCCCCCCCCCCTATTGTCAGTTATATATGGATACAGCTACACAGCTACTAGCTATAAAACACGAGGACCTGTCACCGGGTTATATACCAGACCCATATCCTAATGTCCATAATGTGTCTGTGTGGTCTCCTGCATGATGGGCCTCATGTCACATAATAATCACACATCATAACATATGGAACAAGGAAACAGAGAACTGTTATAATAGTGCCCCCCCCCCCCCGAACCATCATTATCTACACAAAGCAGAACAAAATGTGACTATGTGCTGCATAGTAAGTACAGTTCCTAAACTACTATAATACCGCATATTACTATAATACTGCCCCCTATGTACAGGAATATAACTACTATAATACTGCCCCCTATGTACAGGAATATAACTACTATAATACTGCCCCCTATGTACAGGAATATAACTACTATAATACTGCCCCCTATGTACAAGAATATAACTACTATAATACTGCCCCCTATGTACAAGAATATAACTACTATAGTACTGCCCCCTATGTACAGGAATATAACTACTATAATACTGCCCCCCTATGTACAGTAATATAACTACTATAATACTGCCCCCCATGTACAGGAATATAACTACTATAATACTGCCCCCTATGTACAGGAATATAACTACTATAATACTGCCCCCTATGTACAGGAATATAACTACTATAATACTGCCCCCCTATGTACAGGAATATAACTACTATAATACTGCCCCCTATGTACAGGAATATAACTACTATAATACTGCCCCCTATGTACAGGACTATAACTACTATAATACTGTCCCCTATGTACAGGAATATAACTACTATAATACTGCCCACTATGTACAAGAATATAACTACTATAATACTGCCCCCTATGTACAGGAATATAACTACTATAATACTCCCCTATGTACAGGAATATAACTACTATAATACTGCCCACTATGTACAAGAATATAACTACTATAATACTGCCCCTATGTACAGGAATATAACTACTATAATACTGCCCCTATGTACAAGAATATAACTACTATAATACTGCCCCCTATGTACAGGAATATAACTGCTATAATACTGCCCCCTATATACAGGAATATAACTACTATAATACTGCCCCTATGTACAGGAATATAACTACTATAATACTGCTCCCTATGTACAGGAATATAACTACTATAATACTGCCCCCTATGTACAGGAATATAACTATTATAATACTGCCCCCTATGTACAGGAATATAACTACTATAATACTGCCCCCTATGTACAGGAATATAACTACTATAATACTGTCCCCTATGTACAAGAATATAACTACTATAATACTGCCCCCTATGTACAGGAATATAACTACTATAATACTGCCCCCTATGTACAGGAATATAACTACTATAATACTGCCCCCTATGTACAGGAATATAACTACTATAATACTGCCCCTATGTACAGGAATATAACTACTATAATACTGCCCCCCTATGTACAGGAATATAACTACTATAATACTGCCCCCTATGTACAGGAATATAACTACTATAATACTGCCCCTATGTACAAGAATATAACTACTATAATACTGCCCCCTATGTACAAGAATATAACTACTATAATACTAACCCATATGTACAAGAATATAACTACTATAATACTGCCCCCTATGTACAGGAATATAACTACTATAATACTGCCCCCTATGTACAGGAATATAACTACTATAATACTGCCACCTATGTACAAGAATATAACTACTATAATACTGCCCACCATGTACAAGAATATAACTACTATAATACTGCTCCCTATGTACAAGAATATAACTACTATAATACTGCCCCCTATGTACAAGAATATAACTACTATAATACTGCTCCCTATGTACAAGAATATAACTACTATAATACTGCCCCCTATGTACAAGAATATAACTACTATAATACTGCCCCCTATGTACAGGAATATAACTACTATAATACTGCCTCCTATGTACAGGAATATAACTACTATAATACTGCCCCTATGTACAGGAATATAACTACTATAATACTGCCCCCTATGTACAAGAATATAACTACTATAATACTGCCCCCTATGTACAGGAATATAACTACTATAATACTGCCCCCTATGTACAAGAATATAACTAGTATAATACTGCCCCCTATGTACAGGAATATAACTACTATAATACTGCCCCCTATGTACAGGAATATAACTACTATAATACTGCCCCTATGTACAAGAGTATAACTACTATAATACTGCCCCCTATGTACAAGAATATAACTACTATAATACTGCCCCCTATGTACAAGAATATAACTACTATAATACTGCCCCCTATGTACAGGAATATAACTACTATAATACTGCCCCCTATGTACAGGAATATAACTACTATAATACTGCCCCCTATGTACAAGAATATAACTACTATAATACTGCCCCCTATGTACAAGAATATAACTACTATAATACTGCCCTCTATGTACAGGAATATAACTACTATAATACTGCCCCCTATGTACAGGAATATAACTACTATAGTACTGCCCCCTATGTACAAGAATATAACTACTATAATACTGCCCCCTATGTACAGGAATATAACTACTATAATACTGCCCCCTATGTACAGGAATATAACTACTATAATACTGCCCCCTATGTACAAGAATATAACTACTATAATACTGCCCCCTATGTACAGGAATATAACTACTATAATACTGCCCCCTATGTACAAGAATATAACTAGTATAATACTGCCCCCTATGTACAGGAATATAACTACTATAATACTGCCCCCTATGTACAGGAATATAACTACTATAATACTGCCCCTATGTACAAGAGTATAACTACTATAATACTGCCCCCTATGTACAAGAATATAACTACTATAATACTGCCCCCTATGTACAAGAATATAACTACTATAATACTGCCCCCTATGTACAGGAATATAACTACTATAATACTGCCCCCTATGTACAGGAATATAACTACTATAATACTGCCCCCTATGTACAAGAATATAACTACTATAATACTGCCCCCTATGTACAAGAATATAACTACTATAATACTGCCCTCTATGTACAGGAATATAACTACTATAATACTGCCCCCTATGTACAGGAATATAACTACTATAGTACTGCCCCCTATGTACAAGAATATAACTACTATAATACTGCCCCCTATGTACAGGAATATAACTACTATAATACTGCCCCCTATGTACAGGAATATAACTACTATAATACTGCCCCCTATGTACAAGAATATAACTACTATAATACTGCCCCCTATGTACAGGAATATAACTACTATAATACTGCCCCCTATGTACAGGAATATAACTACTATAATACTGCCCCCTATGTACAAGAATATAACTACTATAATACTGCCCCCTATGTACAAGAATATAACTACTATAATACTGCCCTCTATGTACAGGAATATAACTACTATAATACTGCCCCCTATGTACAGGAATATAACTACTATAGTACTGCCCCCTATGTACAAGAATATAACTACTATAATACTGCCCCCTATGTACAGGAATATAACTACTATAATACTGCCCCCTATGTACAGGAATATAACTACTATAATACTGCCCCCTATGTACAGGAATATAACTACTATAATACTGCCCCCTATGTACAAGAATATAACTACTATAATACTGCCCCCTATGTACAGTATATAACTACTATAATACTGCCCCCTATGTACAGGAATATAACTACTATAATACTGCCCCCTATGTACAGGAATATAACTACTATAATACTACCCCCTATGTACAGGAATATAACTACTATAATACTGCCCCCCTATGTACAGGAATATAACTACTATAATACTGCCCCCTATGTACAAGAATATAACTACTATAATACTGCCCCCTATGTACAGGAATATAACTACTATAATACTACCCCCTATGTACAGGAATATAACTACTATAATACTGCCCCCCTATGTACAGGAATATAACTACTATAATACTGCCCCCTATGTACAGGAATATAACTACTATAATACTGCCCCCCTATGTACAAGAATATAACTACTATAATACTGCCCCCTATGTACAGGAATATAACTACTATAATACTGCCCCCTATGTACAGGAATATAACTACTATAATACTGCTCCCTATGTACAAGAATATAACTACTATAATACCGCCCTCTATGTACAGGAATATAACTACTATAATACTGCCCCTATGTACAGGAATATAACTACTATAATACTGCCCCCTATGTACAGGAATATAACTACTATAATACTGCCCCCTATGTGTAAGTATATAAGTTGTGGGGTGAGTACATTACTGTATCATTACTCCGCACTTTCCACATTTGTGAATGACTTGTGTACTCGGATGCTGTAGATGATGAGTTGCAGATTCCCGGGATGCTGTAGATTTTCCTTGGCCTGTGCCAGGTGATGCCCGGGGCTGAGTTATGGGCATGTCTTGTAGTGTACACACAGTCACACAGTATAATCAGGGTGATACATCCCATGCTTGCTGGCACGGAGGGACCTCGGCCACTGTTTGCAGTGTTAGTAACAAGCGCTTCACGGTTTTTTATATGTGAATGTGGAATATAAACCTTCAGAGAGAAAAAAAGAATCCCTTGGGGGTCGTCCAAAGTGTGAATTGTACGATATCACGGAAATTCTGTCAAATTATAGCAACTACCTGAACCTACTTCCCCTACTAGAAAAAAAATCCCCAAAAAATCGAATTGTAATACAATAATTATGAAATATGACAATTTTCAATGAAAATTATTTACAAAAAATGGAAAAATAATCAATTCTGGTCTTTTAATGTAGCAACGAATTCTGAAGGAAAGTGATAAATAATAGTATAACGCCCCCCCCCCTCCGCTTCCTGCGGAATATTTATGATACAACGAAAATTCTAAATGACAATTTAAAATGAAAATGAATCAAACCCCCTATTAGTAGATTTTTTATCTAGAGAGAAAATCTAAAAAATTCCCTTCATATAAAATTTCATTGTTGAGATTTACCCAATTCAGCTGCCACAGACCAGTTATGGTGATAACGTGATGCATAACAGACGGTTTTAAGATATGGGGGTTATGCCCCACACTCCAGCATGTACTGTCCCCTCCCACCTCCGCTGCACCCCATGTATCAAGAGGCAGTGCTCATGTACCTGGCGGCCGGCTGGGCCCCTGCCTGGCGTAAATTTGCACTTTAACCTGAGACCATCCAGGCCTGAACGGGTGCAGGCTATCGCTAGCACACAGACCTCAGGGGAGGGACCTTGCTGCCACTGACCACACCCCATTCACGCCCCTACATGCCCCCTCAGTGTAGAAATGGCATAACTCAGGAAATAACCACTATTATTTTGGAGCTTGTACCAGAACACCGGCACCCAAGGCCTGATAAACATTCCCTACATGTCACGATGCAGCATCTTTACATTTTTTTTTTTTTACTACACTTTTTAGTTTTGGGAAAAAAACATATAAAAAACAATGTTGCGTATGTATTAAGACTAGAAAACTGTGGTGGAATTACTGAGAGGATTAGACCGCCCTTGTGACCGTCCAGGATGTGCCAGTTTTATGCTGCAGAATACAGTAAATCTGGTTGGCCCCGGCCATGAGCCCACCTTGTTTCCCTCTCAACCACTTTATTTTGCAAGGGGCATTCGTGGTGCAAGAAAGTCTCAAATTCCATGGTGTGCATAGCTCCAAGACATGATTCATCGGGGCTCCAAGACATAATTCGTCGGGGCTACAGGACATGATTCGTCAGGGCTACAGGACATGATTCGTCGGGGCTACAGGACATGATTCGTCGGGGCTACAGGGCATGATTCATCGGGGCTACAGGACAGGATTCATCGGGGCTACAGGACAGGATTTATCTGGCCTAGAGGACAGGATTCATCGGGACTACAGGACAGGATTCATCGGGGCTACAGGACAGGATTCATCGGGGCTAGAGGACAGGATTCATCTGGGCTACAGGACAGGATTCATCGGGGCTAGAGGACAGGATTCATCGGGGCTAGAGGACAGGATTCATCTGGGCTACAGGACAGGATTCATCGGGGCTAGAGGACAGGATTCATCTGGGCTAGAGGACAGGATTAATCGGGGCTACCGGGCATGATTCATCGGGGCTACCGGGCATGATTCATCGGGGCTGCAGGACGGGACTCATCGGGGCTGCAGGACAGGTTTCATCGGGGCTACAGGGCATGATTCTTTGGGGCTACAGGACAGGATTCATCAGTGCTACAGGACAGGATTCTTCGGGGCTACAGGGCATGATTCTTTGGGGCTACAGGACATGATTCATCAGGGCTACAGGACATGATTTATCGGGGCTACTGGACATGATTCATTGGGGCTACAGGACAGGATTCTTCGGGGCTACAGGACATGATTCATCAGGGCTACAGGACATGATTTATCGGGGCTACTGGACATGATTCATTGGGGCTACAGGACATGATTCATCAGGGCTACAGGACATGATTTATCGGGGCTACTGGACATGATTCATTGGGGCTACAGGACAGGATTCTTCGGGGCTACAGGACATGATTCATCAGGGCTACAGGACATGATTTATCGGGGCTACTGGACATGATTCATTGGGGCTACAGGACATGATTCATCAGGGCTACAGGACATGATTTATCGGGGCTACTGGACATGATTCATTGGGGCTACAGGACAGGATTCTTCGGGGCTACAGGACATGATTCATCAGGGCTACCGGACATGATTCATCGGGGCTACCAGACAGGATTCATTCATCGGGCTACAGGACAGGATTCATCGGGGCTGCTGAAGAGCCAGATTCTGCATTCGGGTTCAGTATGACCTGGCCAATCTGGTATTATGTCCAGGTTGTACGGC
The DNA here is from genome assembly GCF_040894005.1 of Engystomops pustulosus. Classification (NCBI taxonomy): domain Eukaryota; kingdom Metazoa; phylum Chordata; class Amphibia; order Anura; family Leptodactylidae; genus Engystomops; species Engystomops pustulosus. The sequence goes on along the minus strand of NW_027285588.1, from coordinate 22,041 downwards.
CGAACCTGAACCCCGAATGCGGACTTCAAGTCGACTCCTCGCTAATGAGGGTTATGATTTCTAAACTTTTTACAGTGTTTGGATATTTCACAACTTTCAAGAATATGTCTGGAAGGTCCCTGGTGTACCCTACATACAAACTCTTTGCAGATGTTGACCGCTGCAAGGCTGTAATGCTAACCACTAAGCCACTGTACTGCCCTATCCCTACACTGGGAACATACTCTGATTAAGCTACAACACCGTAAAATCAAGGTGTCTGCCGACTAACAGTCTATATATGGAGGCTACATCACTGGGGAATCTCCCACGGGATACACTCAGCAGAGCCTGGGAACGGCCCGAGCTGACCGTATACGTCGCTCGGCAGCAGAAAGAAGGATGATATAGAGCAGTCTGCTGTGTGTGTCCATCCAGTGTTTCCTTCCGACCTCACTTTTGGAGATCACATGCGCAAAAATGTTGCAACTTTTTGTTTGTGTTCCCCATTCACTCCAGGTTAGTACAGTCTGTCACATTTTTAAACTATGATTAAAAAAAAAAAGTTGCAAAAATTTTTACCATCCCCCCACAGTAACGTTTTCACTCCCCAGTTCATTTTACTATCACATAAAACTGGATCTTCTGAAATAAAACAAATAAACTTTATTATTTTTTTTTTTATTCAAAAACAAAATTGCAGATTCTTGCACAAAAGGGCAGAATATATTTTACACAATTTTTGGAAAAAAAAATATACAAAGATAATTTTTTTTATTAGTTAAACATAAAATATTTTTGGTTTCTTTATAGCGTTTGGCAGGAAAGTAAAAGATGTATCCGGTATTTTCCTCTAAAAATGCTTCCATCTCATAGGCATAACATGATAAGGCACAGTTTATTTCCCTCTTGGTTTTCATAAATGTTGTAAAAAATAAAAAAATAAAAAAAATTCAGCAAAATCCAAAAATATAAAATTAGCTATAGTTAAAAACTATTACAAAATATTAATAAATACAGAAAATGGTGTTTGTTCGCTTAATATATGACTTCTGATTTGAATAAATATTTTAAATAAAGTTTTCACTTTTGAAGCCAACGTGTAAGAACGCGGCTCGTTCCGTCAATTTTTTGGGAATTTTCAGGGGTAAAGATTTTTCAAGTGAAAAAAATATAAATAACTGAATCCATATTTTTAAAGGATAAAATGTATAAAGATGAATGTTTTTGTGAACCACAAGTAGAATGCAGTTTTCTTAACGTAAATGTGAAATTTGGTTTAATTGTTTTTAAAATCTCGATAAAAAAATGTATTAATGGATCTTTTGTTTCGAAAGCATCTTGCGTGAAAACAGAGCCCTGGGGCGGGTCCTAAAACCTCTAAAACCTCTCATCCAAGGAGGACTTGGTCCCCTAAGTGATAACACAACATTCCTATCATGTATTCCAGTAACAAACTGATAGATTTTTTTTTTTTTTTGTCCCCTTGGTGATTAAGAATTTTTTTTGGGTTGGGCCTTACTGGATATGAACAAGCGATTTTGTGTATAATTAATGCATCAAAGGAATTTTTGTAAGACACAGCAAACAATGTTATCTATTACATCTTTACGTGACGGTGGGAAATGACTATTTTTGTAAATTTTTTTTTTCTTGTATTTTTTAAAGAATGTGACGGTCACAAAATCCTAAACCAAAAAACTTAAACCAATATTTCAGTACAAGATAACCTTATTGTATATTTTACAAACATTTTTGGTGACAAAAGTTTACCAAAAAAAAAAAACTTTGGTAACTGAAATGAAAATAACATAACCACATACACACATAAAAGGCCAACAATATAAGAAAAAAAAAACTTTTTGGGAAAAATGTGTAATATATTATTTCATTTCCCATTTTTAGGTCATGGAATATTCATATTTCCCCAAATTCTTAAAATAATGTTTTTTTTGGTAGGTAAAAATACAATTTGCATTAAGGAAATGATATACTTTAGATTTTCCTGTAAATTTTCCTAATTTCGGTAATCGGTACATCGACATTTTTTTTTTTTTGGTTTCGGATGGAAAAAACTGGGAGCTAGTTAGAATCTGGGATTTGCTAAAGTGCTATTTTTGGATCAGTATGGAATGGCTATTAAGTAAATCTTCTCGCGCTCGGTGATCGCCCTCTATAGTATCAGTGCTCGGTGAACGTTTTTTTTTTGTACAATGTTAGAAAACGGTGAATGGTCCAAATTCAGCTACTTCTACATATTTACAGCATGCAGCCACGTTGTTCCGGAAATCGGTGACCATCATAACTTAGAAGGTATAAACACATCTGCCTGTAGGTTACAAAAAAAAAAATACAAAAACATTCCAATATTTACAGTGAAAATGATACAAGATTGTGCGGAGTTACGTGGTCGTGTATTATACATTTGTAAATTTTTCTTTTTTTGCCTCTTTACCAAATTCCACCATAAGGCTAAACCGTCGAGAGAAAGGAAGTAGTGTGTTTCCAAACTTTTTTCTAAATTTTTCCAGTAGCAAAATATGAAGTTTGGACAGACTTTTCAATCTCTTTAGGGTACAATGGAAGTTACATCTGTACATAGATCCATAGATGCTTCAATATTTGATGAAATTTACACGTAGAGTTCGAATTTTTTGGATGCCTGGTATCTTCTGCCCTTGGATCATCTCCGAACTCTGCTATTTAGAGCTATTTTGCACGGTTTTTCAGATAAACCTATGATGAACCTTAGGGTCTCCACCCAAGATCAGAACTTAAGTTCTCTTACTCTTTCAACCCTCTTACGGTCTATAGATGTCTCCAGACTTTGACACATGGACTTCTTTTCCACCTTGAGAAAAGTTGGGCCTTCGTTTAATGGAAATGGCTCCTCTCTACTGCTATATGGAGAATAGTGGACCATCACTGGGCCAATAGTTAGAAACAATCTCTGCCTACCTTATATCCCACTCAAGGTAGTCCCAACTTTCTAGAAATGCAGAGTTTTTGAGCCAACTTTGGTCAATTTTTTTCACTTCTTGACCCTGGTCTACCATCTAATCAAACAATTTGTAGTCATCATTATCATTAGATATCATTAAATATACTCATGTATATCTCTCAGACAATAATGAACAGTACCTCAAAACATATAAAAATAAAAATCAATCAAGACTGTAATTTTTGAAGTGTGGTAACGACAAAAAAGCTCTCATAACCAAAGTACAAATAAGAAGTGGTGCAACCCTTTAAAAAGTACAATGTCCAACAGTGACTTCTTCAAGAGACAAATTATCACTCAAAACTATCAATTTTTTAAAAAAGTTCTTTAACCAAAAAAAGGTTAAATCAAGAGGAATGAATCAAAATATGGAGGCAAGGCTGTCGAGAAAGTCTATATAGGTTCCTGTTGGGTGCCTCAATATGTAGGACCCCCTTTGGTGGGACTGCTACTGGACCGTACCATTACTCATTACCATTTGTTGTAGTCCCAAGACACGGTGAACTCCAAGGCCACATAGTTTAATATTTGTCCTTGTTTGGTTGTCCAAGGCCACACAAAAAACATGGAGCTTGATTTGGAATTGCGTGGACTTTTTTGGCACGTGTAGAGGACATTTTTGGTTATCTTTGGCAAAAAATTAAGGCTAAAGGTATTGAAAGTTTCAATAAGGCCTCTTATTGACAGTTTGTATTGTTTAAAGAGACAAGACTTCACCATTGTTCTAAGTGCAGGTCCATTGCATTGTTTAAGTTGAGATCTGTAACATCGAGAAAATCAGTGTTGAAGATACTGGGACCAGTAGTGGTGAGTGACCCCAAACCTGTAGCTGAACTTGGTGGTGTTAAGTCTAACCACTCCATAGTCTCCCAAGGCGATTCAGTAAAACTCAGGTGATGAAGGCCATTGCTTTCCACGGATGATGGGGACAGTTGGGTCTCCATGGGAGATAAAGAAGTTTCCAACATTTCCTCAGAACCTTTTCCAGAAAATCCATCAATGACGCGCTCAAAGTGTGGATCGTCGTTTCCAATTTTAAGCAGTGGAATTTCATTAGGTCTTCCCATGGGACTTTGGCTGTTGAGTAAGACTTCAAGGTGGCCATCACTATTTGAGCAGTTGTCATATGGAAGATGAGAGTTTGCAGTGGTCACACTTGGGTTTCCAGTTGGCACACTCAGTTGATTGAGCTTCTGCCCACATGACCTTTCATCTTTGGCATTGGCTGGCATTTCTGCAAGAAGATTGAAGAAATATTTAATATTTTTTGCTCAAAACTGGATGGTGAACTTTTCATAGAGCTTTAATTGCTTCATTGTTGGACAATATAAGAGCTCATGAAGGCAGGACAGCCATAATACGGACTCTAAAAAGTAGAGTCTCCTGGGTAACTAGAGGTTGACAGGTTACTGGAGTCCAATGAACTATTAATTAAATTACATCCCATTCTACATCTAAAAAAATCGGTCATCCTGTTCCATAGACTTTGTATGGACAGACTATTTAACTATGGATAGTACAATGATCCAAAAATACCCTGTATATCCTCCCGCAATAGGGTCTCAATTATTTACAGCGTTATATAGATCATCTTTTTAGGTTCTTACCTCCACTTTCGATCAGAACATCAAGTAGTTCATCCATTTGTTGACTCCTTGTTATTTGCTGTTAAAGCAAAAGAAGAAGAAATATTAAATAAGAATTGTCAGATTGTCTACCGTGGGTTAAAACAATTCAATTGTCACAAAAAGTTCAGTGGTACTTGATCCTAATGGATATACACAGGGTCAAAAGCCAAGTGATCCAACCCCTGGAGATATTCACCGGAGGATGAGCTTAGGTCAATATCAATAGAATGAGCGTTCTTGGGGATCTACGCATCCCGTGAGTAATTTGGGTGACATGGTACTTGGGTTGAAGATTGGAAATGTCTAAGCAAGTTATTATTTTGGTTTGGAGTTTTAACCCTTTTCCCAGGCAGCAATATGTCAAAGACTTGAGCTAAACCATTACAGCTCCGTAGGGAACCAACTAGAGATGACATCATTGGATTCCATGGTGACATTTTTTTGGACCAATTGAATGGGTTAACATGCCAAAAATTCTGATGTTCCAAAGGGGTAAATTATGTATTTTAATTTTTAGAAATATTAAGAAATCTTGGCCCTTTGGCTTCTAATTACCTGTCTGACTGCATCCTCATAGGAGGGAAGCTGCTTGGAAACTGACGAGGCTGCATTTGAGAAATTCGTGCCAGGGGTGGGAAGCTTTTGACCTGCCTGGTGAGATGGCTGTAAAGCACTTATCTGCAAGTAAATAGATTATATAGAATATGGATTAATTGTAAAAATGTCCTTTGGCAGTGGACAAATATCCCATTCCGAGCCATAATTTTGAAAGTTTTTTTAAAGTTACATCAGTGTCCACCACCTACATCTGCAACCTTTCCATTCCTAATGCTTGGATGTACTTGTTTGCCTGGTGCCGAAACTCTTTAGCTCATTACACTAGATATTGGGGTCATTTTAGGTTCTACTAATTACATATTTTATTTTCAAATTTAGGTCAAAAAGGTCCAAACTTCAGATCACCATGGCAACGCCCATGTGTCATAGAACGCTCAAAAAGTTGCGGATTGCTCCAACCATAAAATTAAGACCATTGTAAAATGAGCTTCAACCACAAAATATACATCATCCGGTCCTTACCTTTCCTAATACTGATGGACTTTTTGGTGGGGCTCGGTCTTTGTTACTCTGCTTGTTTTCTGCCTGATCAATGTAGGACGGCTGATTTGGAGAGTAGGAGACAGAACTCCCAGCATTCTGAAAGTAAAAGGTTGAAGTATTTATGATAATCTGAGACCTAATACATCGACATACTGACTCCCTGGTGGGAGAACATTTCTCAGTGCCATACCTGTGTTGCGTGAATCCGGTGGTTGACTTGCGGTGATACACTACGGGTATCCCCTTGTGAGTTTGGAGATACAGACAACAAGTAGTGGTTATTGGGAGATGGTGGTAAACTAATGTGCTGTGGACTATTTGTAGTTCCAATGGGAGAGTGTTGTGGAGAACACTGAGGACTCAAGAACGTGGAAGACATGATGGAGTTTGGGTTGGAAGCCTCCATGCAATGGTTGTTCATCAGGCAAGGCATCGGTTGTGTCGTACATGACCCATGTTTTTCAGATAGATTGTTTGCTTGGGTTTTCAGAGTCATTTGCTTAGATGCAAATGGACAACTGGAGATATTTTCTTGCTTGATAGGAACTCCAAAAAAGTGTTGAGATGGAAGAACCTTGTCAAGTGGTCCACTATTCCCTTTTCGCTTTTGCAGTTGAAGCCTAAGTTCCTCAACTTGTCTTTGCTCTTGCTGGAGTTTCCAGGTCAATTCATTGATGACCTTCTGCTTCTCCACCAACATTTTGTCTTTTTCAGCATCCATGCCTTCCAGTTCTACTTGGTAGCTACCACTGTTGATACTGCTCATCAGACTTTCCTCAGCACTTAGGTGGATAGGGGAAGGGTGGAGACCAAACTGAGGAGAAGACATTGGTCCATCACTGAAAGTATCAGGTAGAGAACCACTAACAGAGAGATCTGAAGAGGCCGGAGATATTGGTGGGGTAGAACTTGTGCTACCAAACTGATAGAATCCATTTGAAATGATTCCTCCTGAAGGGTGAGTTTGGAAACTTGAGTTATTTGGAGTAACCGGAAACGTTACAGTTGTGATTTCACTAAATGTAGGAACAGTATTTCCACCACACTCTTGGAAAGGTCGCAGTCGTTCCATCAGTGATGTTTTTGTACCAGAGACAGGCAAGCCACGTATCCTTAGTTGTTGCCGTAATTCTGACACCTTGAAAGAAAATAAAACCAATTTTCATGAAAGATTTCATGGTTTACAGCTTTCAATCACAAAACATCTGGTGTCCCACATAGATCCCAAAAAAAACAGGGTTGGAAAAAGCCTACCCACGTAGGTGCCCAAAAAGTCAACCCACAACTTACTTTTAAATCATCCAGATTGGAGGGCAGTAGACCTGGTTTCATGGAGGACATGTTCCCTTGGCCTGAGAATGTGGTCTTCACAGGAGACAATGAAGGACTATTCATCATGGTCGAGTTTGAATTCCGAGTCATTTGCTCATTTGGCTGCCTTAAAAACAAAATTACATAAAACAAATTACAAAAATGTATTTTGTATGATCAAGAGAATCTTTTCTATAGAATGACTAATATGACGACGGAGGCAATGTTCCCTCAAACTTGAGGTAACTTGTATGTTCATATGCAAATCACAGTTTGTGTTGGATCTAAGTGGACCTCTCATGTTGTAGATCATGGAGCAATGATGGCTGCATAAGGCATGTACTTATAGCCATATGGATGTATACAGGGGCAGAGGTAGTACGTACTTGAGATGTGAGTGGTGCATGCCTTGGTAGTTGAAGTGTTGCTGTTGGCTTAATATCTGCAGTTGAAGGAAGAGTTGCTGCTGCTGTAGGAGCCTGGCGTAAGCAGAGTCCATGGGTGGAGGAGACTTCTCCGCCTTTTGGTCTGGAGGAATGTACTGATGATATTTTAGCTTCTTCACCTTTGGTTTGATATCTTTAGGTTTTTTGTGCCGGTTTTTGGAATCTGTAGGAGACTTGGTCTGTTGGGTTGAAACAAGAACAGAAGTTGATAGTAATATCTGGATATTTGATGTGGCTTATATGTTTATTTTTACCGATAAAATGGGTTCATTGCATTGGGTTTAGAACTTGTGCAGGACTCATCTCTCAAATTAAAGTGAGGGGGTTGTCAGTTAGTCCAAAGCTCTTCAAAAAGGACCTGTTTGTCTCGGGTGGTAACGCCCTTTGCGATGGTGTCACCTGGGTATCCTTTTACAGGTGAGACTTATCTCTAAGATCTTTCCCAGAGGTTTCAAGGTTTTCTAATGGTTAACTCACCTTTCCTGCTGCAGAACTTGGGGCCACTTGTCCGGTTGTAGACATCTGACCTTCTGAGTGCAGAGAAGAGGAATGACTGTGGTGTGTGCTGCCATCCTGGGAGTCATTTTCATTTTCTGGGGTGTGATTCTAGAGTAAGCAACGAAGAAAAGGTCTGAGATACAAAAACTTTGCTTCTCTCTTACCCCTCACCCAGAGACCAGACGTTCCAGAACACTCAGGCAACGCACCAGGATTAGAGACAGAAAGTCTAAGAAGACAGTCGTCTTATCGATTTATGAAGGAACATACAAAAAAATTTACTGACGTAAAAAAAAATTCTATTTTTTAAATTGCTTTAATCAGCGATTCTTTTATAGCAAAAAATTATAATAGAGACTTTTCTTGGTCATTAGAGATGAATAGAAGAAAAATTATTACCGTAAACAATAATTGAACAAAAGTGATTTTTTGATTTTAATAATTTGCCATATTTTATTATATTATTTCTTATATTGTGATTATTTAAGTTACGAAATGAAATTGAAAAACATTACAATTATTTCTTTTTAATAACTTCGATTAATTGTGATTAACTTTAATAATTAACTTTAATTAATTGTAATAATTATAATAATAATAATAATTTTAATTAACTTTAATAATTTAGATTAACAGTTTATATATAAATTCTAATAAGATGTAATAATTAGACTCCGGAACGAGTTAGATGACGGCCTGGAATGAAATTTCACGTCAACTTCCGCTTTGTGGAGTCATAATAGAGTAATCTTAGCGAGTTGTTAAAATATGTTTGGGATATGAGAATGACGGAGGCGACAATTCTTTAATCCATTCAGTGTCTGGAAATTGACGCGAGTCTTAAAATTCCAAGTTTCTGCAGACGCGAAGAAGCCGCCGACTCTAAAGCTGAGCCTGGCAGCTCCCAACACTAAGTCTCCGGGGAACATTTCATTTACATCAGGATATCTGGAAATACCGTCTAGCTACGGTTACTGACAGGATAGTCCTGCACGCAAATTTATTACTGGATTTCAGTAGCACAAATCTTTATAAAATCCAAAATATACCTGAAGCTCTAAGGGGCGAACTACAGATTATAATATCTTCATTTTGAATTTCTTTTAATGAAAACGTATTAAAACAATTAAGTTACTTTTAATAAACTTTGAAATAAAAAGGTAAATAAACAAGTCGTTAAATTTTTTAATATTACAATAATTTGAACAAAATGACTTATTAATTGAAATATTAGAATAAAATTAACTTCCTCTACAATAACATCATTCATTTAAAAAAATTTAATAAAAAGAACTTTTTTGCTATGTAATACATTTTTTTTAGAATACTTAAATAATCTTACCCCTATTTAATAATAAAATGACAAATAAAAAGAATTATAAAATAGGTGATGTATATTATAAATAAAATTAAATATTCACCAAAATTACTTATACGTAAGTTTGAATTATCAAAGGAAAAATACAAAAAAAAAAAAAAACTGGAAAAAATATAACTCATGTTTGTTCCCTTAAAGATTAAAAAAAAAACAGTCAATAATATTATTTTTTTTTAAATGAACCTTCAAAAATCTCAAACGGCTTTTAGATTTTATATAGTTTTTTTTCTTTGCCTAAAAGCCTCGATGCCTTTGATTGTGAACGTGATGCCCTCGCTCCAACCAAAAAGCCTCAGAGACCAATCAGGTTTTATTAGCGATCTGTAATTAGACGCAGCATGCAGACAATACCTTGGCCGTCTGCCCTCAGAGCTTGGAAAATTGAGGGTGGTTATGCCAAGTACACAGTGTTACAAAGACAGAGGAATGAGGAGTAAGAAGGTCCAAGCCAAACTTCTGTCATATCTCGGGTTAACAATCCCTCGGTATAACCCAATGCAGAACATTACTATCTTCTGAAGAATTATGACAAGATGGAACATTCACTGGTCCTGGCTTACGTCAGATGGACATTTGTAACAACATCAGGTATAGACTTCACCATTGTTTCTTTTCAGAAGTCAATTGACATAACAAATTAATAGGTTCCACTGCGCAGAAGGTCAACACTCAAAACAACACCTGCCAATCATACTCCACACTTAGCTCCCAATACGCCAAGAACCCTACGAATATATTATAGGGTATCATCCACTGAAGGTAGTCTAAGGTGTTCCAAAAGAATGAGTCCACCTATATTTGAGGGTCTTAAATTGCCATTTAAGATCAGTGTTTTGGCCAACAACCCCAAGAACATACTAGATTATCAACCACATGTAGCCTATGGGATTGTACAAAAATATGTCTCTCAGGAGACAGAGATATTATACTAGCTTATAGTCAGTGGTTGGGCCAACAACTTCCAGAAAAAAATATATTTTAGATGATCTATGCTGCCATACAAAAATAAACCCATCAAAAGGTTTCCTCCAAATATATCAACCAATGAAGGTGATCTGGAGAGTAGTTTTGAGTAGGTTTTTGGGCCAACAATCCCAAGAACATATTAGACTCTATTAAATGAAGATGGTATGTGGTGTCCTACAAGAATGAGACCATAAAAAGTACAGTGTGGGTCAACTGGTTAAAAAAAAACATGCTTCTTCCAACAATTCCAAGAACATACCAAAACATTGATGTACGGCATTGAACATGGTTTGTGGTGTCAACAACTAATTAAAGAATATTCATCTGTAACAGAGTACCTACCTGTACTGGACCAGAGTCTGGAGAACTAGTGGCTTCCATGTTTTTGGTCTCTTGTGGAGATGAAGATAAAATTCCCTGAGAGTCATTGCCTCTCTCTTGATCAGGGGACTCGTCGTTGCTGCTGTCTTCTTCGAAAGCAAAGGCGTCCACCGGCTTGGAGTAATTGGCTGAATTTCCTACAAAAAGAATAACAATGTAATCAGGATTAAACCTTTTAAACACTTATCCCCAAGTGGTGGGGTATAAAGAACACTAAATGTTATCACTGTGGAGTGACAACTGGATGTAGTCAAAATTTACTACTGCTGGGATAAGAGACCTCTGACCTTAATCACTTCCCTCCCGAGACCTGATAAAACTTGATAACTGTAGACACTAACCAGAGCCCCTAATCTGGAGGCAGGTGCACACTTCTTATTAGAGACACATGATACTGACAAATTGGGGGAAGTTATTTTTGTCACGGACTTCAGTGCCTTCTACATAACATGGCCTGTGCCTAGACACTGAGTAGCCCACATCAAAAAATATCATGGTAAACCCAAGAATAAATTAGATTGAGATGAAAGCAAACATTTTGATTCCACGCCAACTTGTCGATCTAACATGCTAGCCTTGAAAAAATGTAATCGGGTGATAAAAAAGTTCAAGCTTATTGTTTCATTTCTTTTGAGATTTTTTTTTAAACTTTTTTAGAAGCCAGATATACATTTTTGGTGAATGGGTTTAAAAAAAAAAGTAAAATTTCTTAACCTCTTAGGTGTCTTCTCAGCCTTTTTGTTATGATCAGGCTTCAACCTTATCGGAAACCAAAAACTTGGTAGTTCTTTCGTAGATGTTAACAAATTCTGTGGTCACCACCATTTGGTTTTAGCGTTGACCAATGTAGAAAGGATCCTGAATGACAAGAGACCATCTGAAGCTCCATCAATGTTCACGTTCTCCAGCACAGTAAGTTATTCCACTCCGATTTGTTGAGCTCCTGGTGTAGACCACCATGTCAGGTAGTAACGTGACCCACCGGCTTCATAATCCTGCACCTCCTCATCGATGGATGACTATGAGCGTTGACAGGAAGCTGGTAAATGGGGCTGTGATATCAGCCCTCAGCTATGTGCCAGCTAAGAATGCAGACAAAGCTGCCCTTGGTTTGGAAATTATTAAAGTTTTGGCTTCTTCCTCTTCACTCAAGCCGGAGAGATTACGTAAATAACTTGACTGCACTTTGCAGTGTCTAAACATTTTATCTGCAGGAGGTTAAAGCCAGATGATCCTTCTTTATAGGTTAGAACCAGTAAAGATTTAATACCACCGGGAGGGTCGTAAATCATTATTCTAAGAGAAAAGCTGTTAACAGTCCAAACATCTTGATTGTTGAGACCTATCGTCATGAAGGAATCTACGACTTATGCCAAAGATCTCTACTACTCAACACCATAACAGTTCCGTGCATATAGAGAACCTCTGGACTACAAAGTACTTTTCACAAGACTTAATGATAGGAGACAACCCACCCCACTAAGATCTAAAAAAACTCACAAAATATTAATCCAAAATCATTGGTCTACACAGTCAACTGATACCAAGATAAGACCCTCAAGATTACCTTTCATGGCCTCTTTCACAGTAGATTCAAGAGGAATTATATTCTTTTCCACAAGTTCTAAGGGGCCTGGTCTGAGGGCAATCCTTTCATTTAGGTCATCTGCAAGCCGAGCCCTTTTCAGTTTCATCTGGGCAGCTTGTGACGATCCCTCGGCCGTTGATTCTAGAAGTGCAAATATAGCAAACTTTAGGTTTAAAGCTGAAGGCCTTGAAGCACCTCAATATTAGCCTTCTTGGCAGTGCATCTTTAAATAAACTCATTCTCTATGTTCTGAATGGACCTCGAGCTTACCTTGTAGATGCATACTACTGGGATCGGACTTCTCCGGCCTGCTTCTCACCTTGTGCTTTAAATATTCTTCACTCTACAAAAGCCAAAAGCAAATGTGAAAAAGTGGATGTAGCAAGGCATGAAGCTACGATACTGGACAGGTGGCACTTTCATGGAGGTTCTCCAGATGGTTTTTCATGAAAGGAAGAACACCATTGTCTGTAAATAGACTGAGCATCATCCCCACTTTCCCTCGTCTACGCTACTTCCTGGATATAGTTTCAGGCTACATGTAAGGTCATGGTGTCCTGAGAACTAGCCACAACATAGGTGTCCACCTTCTAGGTAATCTAGGTAACCTTCTAGCCTAACAATTTGCTTTCTGTGGGTTCAGGCAGGTCAGCATTGTCAGAAGGCTACTAGATCTCATAAGACCTTGTAGGTTTCGAACTGTTAAGAACCAGAGTACCCAGAAGAGAACTGATGAATCTTGAGTAGTGCTAGACCTCCTCCTCCCCCATCTTTACATTTCCCACTTTACAAGACACATTGGAGAATTTAGATTCCGTTCCTTCACATCTGATTTATGAAGTAAGGATTCTCTACCTTGGCTCGTTCCAAGTTTTTCCTTTGCTCCTGGAATGCAGCTGGACTTTTGAGGGCTACAACACAAACAAACATAGAATGAAGACGATTAATATAAACCTGAATATTTATCTTTGTACATCTGCGCTACTGAAGTAGTCATTGGCTTGTAATTGTCGATGATGGACCATCTGTGATGCCTGAAGCATTTGGAAAGACGGTGAACAACCCTTTATTCTCTATGATATTGACCAGTCACAAGTTCTCATAGAACCCATAATCTTTCCATGTACCACCTGGATCTGTAAATTGTATAGAAACCGTTTGTTTTTTGTCATAGTGAACACCTAATGTTCTGAAATAGAGTATCAGAAGTTCCTGAGGTTAAGCTAAGGGCCCTCTAGAAGGCTTGGACCCCGGGCTTGCATCCAAACCGTTTATATTATAATCCACTACTGCAGTGAATAGGAACAATGGATTTGTTAAAGATGAGGTTCGCACTCTTGCTTGCTTGTATCAAAAAACTTGAGACTTTATTCATACATGGATACAGCGGTTACAAAATGGATTAAAATCTGACGCGTTTCTGACCTTCTTGGTCCTTAGTCATGAATAGGAACACCTCACCTATATTCCAACCACAGCATAGCCTAAATAGTTCCTTAAAGAGGCATCTTACCGATGACAGTTTCCAATTTTGAGGCCTCTTAGAGACTTCCCACCTCACCTTCTAAGGCTCTATTGGTATTATGTGACATTTTTTTTGTACAACTTATTCTAATAGCTTTAAACCCTTGGGGTCTACTTTAAAGGAATTCAACCAACGTGTAGTACAGTAGTAGTGGAAGTCAGTAAAATATACCTAAAATTAGACACCAAAAGTTTGTGGAATATTCTTAAAATTAGACACCAGAAGTCGGTGGACGATTCATAAAATTAGACATCAGAAGTTGGTAGACGATTCATAAAATTAGACACCAGAAGTTGGTAGACGATTCATAAAATTAGACACCAGAAATTAGACTACTCCTAAAATTAGACACCAGAAGTTGGTGGACTATTCTTAAAATTAGACATCGGATGTTGGTGGCATATACATAAAATTAGACATTGAAAGTTGGTCGCATCATATTCATAAAATTAGACACCAGAAGTTGGTGGACTGTTCCTACAACTGGACACCAGAAATTAGACTACTCCTAAAATTAGACACCAGAAGTTGGTGGACTATTCACAAAATTAGAAATCGGAAGTTGGTTAGACACAAGAAGTTGGTGGATGCTTCTTAGGGTTAGACATCCAGGAGGATTCTATATACAGTAAGACACAGAATATAAATTGGATCAGTTCAGCCCCTACTCATGTCTATAGAACAACAGGAGAGTGTTTAAGATTGCGTATAGGGGAGGTCATGTCAAGTAATGACCGAATACTTAGTATTCCTGGAATATTGGATCGCAGCCCTCAGATTCCGTCATACTGTTGGTTGGGGGGTTTGTGTTTTGTGGTGGTTTTGATAAAACCCTATAATACTTACGGGGCATGAGGCCATGTTCCACCAGGTGTTGTCGGTTTCTCCTCTGCTGAAGTCGTAGCTGTAACACTGTTAGAAGAAGAATGTCAACAATGAAGACCTCCTTGGTCACGACTAAGATTATTTGTCTCCAACGAGATCTCATGCACTTTCTCTTCTCATCTTCAACACATCTCATTGACATTGTGTAGTAGGGTTAGACATCCTACATCTGATGGTTAACAGAGTTAATGTTGGGGTAAAACCTCATGCAAAAAAAATCACAAAATCATCATGGATCATACCAAGACAATTATGGAGGATCACGCCATTGTTAGTTAGAGTTGATGAGTAAATGGGAATTGTGTCTTCTTTCTACCACATGGGATCAACTAGTCGTCATTGTATACCAGCTACACCAGGACCTTCTGGACCAGAGCGAGGTTTCTTGGTAACCTAGGCCTGTGGATTATGGTGTGGCCCAAACTAAGAAGTTATCCATGATGGTTCTTCAGAAGTTCCTTAGAATTTGAGGGTCATTCTTCTGACATGACTCCTGGATTAAACTTGCCTTTATTTTGAAGGTTCCTTGGATGATCTACGACCTTCACCGGCCTAATTCTGGTCTCAATGATGATGACGAGGTTTCACCCCATCTTAAAGAAGTCCCTGGCAGGTAGGCACGTGTAGAGTAGATGCTTCAATTTAAAGGCTTTGTGTTGCCTTCTGCGTCTTCGGAAGGAAATGTTCTTGATATCTAACTAGGAGCAGATGAATGTAAAGTGGTGACAGCTGCGGGAACTGTAGACGGAACGCAGCAGAAGTCATCCATTATATATAAAAGGTTTGGTGGAGGTGGAGAGCACAAGGCTCTACGGGGGTGCAGGAGACGTGGATGGGGAAGTTACTATTCTTCTCAGTGTAACGAGACCTAAAAACTTCACATAGGTCATTGGTGGATGATGTATAAACCGTGTCTGCCGGCAGTGTCACAACTCATTGTCCATGCTACATTATCAAAGGGAAGTCTTCTGCTACTGCCGGGACCAGATGTGACCACAAGCTTTTATTAGAGACGCTGATCAGGAAGATTATAGTTTGTGTTTTACAGATGAGGTTCATTTCTGCTACTTCCTACAGACGTATGGTGACCACCTGCCCTACTAACCATCATACCATATCACAGATAACACAGGGTTAAAGGGCTAATAACTACAACAATCTCTGCAAAATATCCGTCTAGACGTAACCGAGTAAAACATATCATATAGAGCATATATATATATACTGTATAACACCATGTACCACAGAGCAACAACCCCAAACTATACCCAGGTTATAGCGGCTGTACATATATCATTATATACAGGAGATCCCCAGGTTATACCGGCTGTACATATATCATTATATACAGGAGATCCCCAGGTTATACCGGCTGTACATATATCATTATATACAGGAGATCCCCAGGTTATACCGGCTGTACATATATCATTATATACAGGAGATCCCCAGGTTATACCGGCTGTACATATATCATTATATACAGGAGATCCCCAGGTTATACCGGCTGTACATATATCATTATATACAGGTGATCCCCAGGTTATACCGGCTGTACAAATATCATTATATACAGGAGATCCCCAGGTTATACCGGCTGTACATATATCATTATATACAGGAGATCCCCAGGTTATACCGGCTGTACATATATCATTATATACAGGAGATCTCCAGGTTATACCGGCTGTACATATATCATTATATACAGGAGATCCCCAGGTTATACCGGCTGTACATATATCATTATATACAGGAGATCCCCAGGTTATACCGGCTGTACATATATCATTATACACAGGAGATCCCCAGGTTATACCAGCTGTACATATATCATTATATACAGGAGGTGCCCAGGTTATACCGGCTGTACATATATCATTATATACAGGAGATCCCCAGGTTATACCGGCTGTACATATATCATTATATACAGGAGGTGCCCAGGTTATACCGGCTGTACATATATCATTATATACAGGAGGTGCCCAGGTTATACCGGCTGTACATATATCATTATATACAGGAGATCCCCAGGTTATACCGGCTGTACATATATCATTATATACAGGAGATCCCCAGGTTATACCGGCTGTACATATATCATTATATACAGGAGATCCCCAGGTTATACCGGCTGTACATATATCACTATATACAGGAGATCCCCAGGTTATACCGGCTGTACATATATCATTATATACAGGAGATCCCCAGGTTATACCGGCTGTACATATATCATTATATACAGGAGATCCCCAGGTTATACCGGCTGTACATATATCACTATATACAGGAGATCCCCAGGTTATACCGGCTGTACATATATCATTATATACAGGAGATCCCCAGGTTATACCAGCTGTACATATATCATTATATACAGGAGATCCCCAGGTTATAGCGGCTGTACATATATCATTATATACAGGGGATCCCCAGGTTATACCGGCTGTACATATATCATTATATACAGGAGATCCCCAGGTTATACCGGCTGTACATATATCATTATATACAGGAGATCCCCAGGTTATACCAGCTGTACATATATCATTATATACAGGAGATCCCCAGGTTATACCGGCTGTACATATATCACTATATACAGGAGATCCCCAGGTTATACCTGCTGTACATATATCATTATATACAGGAGATCCCCAGGTTATACCTGCTGTACATATATCATTATATACAGGAGATCCCCAGGTTATACCGGCTGTACATATATCACTATATACAGGAGATCCCCAGGTTATACCGGCTGTACATATATCATTATATACAGGAGATCCCCAGGTTATACCAGCTGTACCTATATCATTATATACAGGAGATCCCCAGGTTATACCTGCTGTACATATATCATTATATACAGGAGATCCCCAGGTTATACTGACTGTACATATATCATTATATACAGGAGATCCCCAGGTTATAGCGGCTGTACATATATAATTATATACAGGAGATCCCCAGGTTATACCGGCTGTACATATATCATTATATACAGGAGATCCCCAGGTTATACCGGCTGTACATATATCATTATATACAGGAGATCCCCAGGTTATACCGGCTGTACATATATCATTATATACAGGAGATCCCCAGGGTATACCGGCTGTACATATATCATTATATACAGGAGATCCCCAGGTTATACCGGCTGTACATATATCATTATATACAGGAGATCCCCAGGTTATACCGGCTGTACATATATCATTATATACAGGAGATCCCCAGGTTATACCAGCTGTACATATATCATTATATACAGGAGATCCCCAGGTTATACCGGCTGTACATATATCACTATATACAGGAGATCCCCAGGTTATACCGGCTATACATATATCATTATATACAGGAGATCCCCAGGTTATACCGGCTGTACATATATCATTATATACAGGAGATCCCCAGGTTATACCGGCTGTACATATATCACTATATACAGGAGATCTCCAGGTTATACCGGCTGTACATATATCACTATATACAGGAGATCCCCAGGTTATACCGGCTGTACATATATCATTATATACAGGAGATCCCCGGGTTATACCGGCTGTACATCTATCATTATATACAGGAGATCCCCGGGTTATACCGGCTGTACATCTATCATTATATACAGGAGATCCCCAGGTTATACCGGCTGTACATCTATCATTATATACAGGAGATCCCCAGGTTATACCGGCTGTACATCTATCATTATATACAGGAGATCCCCAGGTTATACCGGCTGTACATATATCATTATATACAGGAGACCCCCAGGTTATACCGGCTGTACATATATCATTATATACAGGAGATCCCCAGGTTATACCGGCTGTACATATATCATTATATACAGGAGATCCCCAGGTTATACCGGCTGTACATATATCATTATATACAGGAGATCCCCAGGTTATACCAGCTGTACATATATCATTATATACAGGAGATCCCCAGGTTATACCGGCTGTACATCTATCATTATATACAGGAGACCCCCAGGTTATACCGGCTGTACATATATCATTATATACAGGAGATCCCCAGGTTATACCGGCTGTACATATATCATTATATACAGGAGATCTCCAGGTTATACCGGCTGTACATATATCATTATATACAGGAGATCCCAAGGTTATACCAGCTGTACATATATCATTATATACAGGATATCCCCAGGTTATACCGGCTGTACATATATCATTATATACAGGAGATCCCCAGGTTATACCAGCTGTACATATATCATTATATACAGGAGATCTCCAGGTTATACCAGCTGTACATATATCATTATATACAGGAGATCCCCAGGTTATACCGGCTGTACATATATCACTATATACAGGAGATCCCCAGGTTATACCGGCTGTACATGTATCATTATATACAGGAGATGCCCAGGTTATACCGGCTGTACATATATCATTATATACAGGAGATCCCCAGGTTATACCGGCTGTACATATATCACTATATACAGGAGATCCCCAGATTATACCGGCTGTACATATATCATTATATACAGGAGATCCCCAGGTTATACCGGCTGTACATATATCATTATATACAGGAGATCTCCAGGTTATACCGGCTGTACATCTATCATTATATACAGGAGATCCCCAGGTTATACCGGCTGTACATATATCACTATATACAGGAGATCCCCAGGTTATACCGGCTGTACATGTATCATTATATACAGGAGATCCCCAGGTTATACCGGCTGTACATATATCATTATATACAGGAGATCCCCAGGTTATACCGGCTGTACATATATCATTATATACAGGAGATCTCCAGGTTATACCGGCTGTACATATATCATTATATACAGGAGATCCCAAGGTTATACCAGCTGTACATATATCATTATATACAGGATATCCCCAGGTTATACCGGCTGTACATATATCATTATATACAGGAGATCCCCAGGTTATACCAGCTGTACATATATCATTATATACAGGAGATCTCCAGGTTATACCAGCTGTACATATATCATTATATACAGGAGATCCCCAGGTTATACCGGCTGTACATATATCACTATATACAGGAGATCCCCAGGTTATACCGGCTGTACATGTATCATTATATACAGGAGATGCCCAGGTTATACCGGCTGTACATATATCATTATATACAGGAGATCCCCAGGTTATACCGGCTGTACATATATCACTATATACAGGAGATCCCCAGATTATACCGGCTGTACATATATCATTATATACAGGAGATCCCCAGGTTATACCGGCTGTACATATATCATTATATACAGGAGATCTCCAGGTTATACCGGCTGTACATCTATCATTATATACAGGAGATCCCCAGGTTATACCGGCTGTACATCTATCATTATATACAGGAGATCCCCAGGTTATACCGGCTGTACATATATCACTATATACAGGAGATCCCCAGGTTATACCGGCTGTACATATATCATTATATACAGGAGATCCCCAGGTTATTCCGGCTGTACATATATCATTATATACAGGAGATCCCCAGGTTATACCAGCTGTACATATATCATTATATACAGGAGATCCCCAGGTTATAGCGGCTGTACATATATCATTATATACAGGAGATCCCCAGGTTATACCGGCTGTACATATATCATTATATACAGGAGATCCCCAGGTTATACCGGCTGTACATATATCATTATATACAGGAGATCCCCAGGTTATACCGGCTGTACATATATCACTATATACAGGAGATCCCCAGGTTATGCCGGCTGTACATATATCATTATATACAGGAGATCCCCAGGTTATACCGGCTGTACATATATCATTATATACAGGAGATCCCCAGGTTATAGCGGCTGTACATATATAGTATATACCCAGGTTATAGCAGGAGGCTCCATATAACCCCTGCAGGACGATTATAGAGAAGTAGGAGGATGTTCTGGAGAAGAAGTGATGGACGGGCAGATTATAGAGATGGAGCAGCCGAGGACCGGGATGGGGGATAATGGTTTATTTACAGCAGTAGATGACATATAATGTCTGGATGATGACGGCGCAGTATACACTGATATACACGGGTCACACAAGGAGGAACTTATCTGTCTGGAATGTTCTAGAGATAAGAAGATGTGGTCCCACCAACTGCAACATGTGAGGAAGCGGGAACCTTAGATACATCCATCATGTACTGAGGGTCAGACTACCACATCTACTAGAGACCACCAGAAGACCCTCATACATGCAGGACCAGCAAGTAATAGACATTTCATAGGCTTAGATACATACTATAACTACTATAATACTGCCCCCTATGTACAAGAATATAACTACTATAATACCACCCCCTATGTACAGGAATATAAATACTATAATACCGCCCCCTGTGTACAAGAATATAACTACTATAATACTGCCCCCTATGTACAGGAATATAACTACTATAATACTGCCCCCTATGTACAGGAATATAAATACTATAATACCGCCCCCTGTGTACAAGAATATAACTACTATAATACCACCCCCTATGTACAGGAATATAACTACTATAATACCACCCCCTATGTACAGGGATATAACTACTATAATACTGCCCCTATGTACAGGAATATAATTACTATAATACTACCCCCCTATGTACAAGAATATAACTACTATAATACTGCCCCCTATGTACAGGAATATAACTACTATAATACTGCCCCTATGTACAGGAATATAACTGCTATAATACTGCCCCCTATGTACAAGAATATAACTACTATAATACTGCCCCCTATGTACAGGAATATAACTACTATAATACTGCCCCTATGTACAGGAATATAACTACTATAATACTGCCCCTATGTACAGGAATATAACTACTATAATACTGCCCCCTATGTACAAGAATATAACTACTATAATACTGCCCCCTATGTACAAGAATATAACTACTATAATACTGCCCCCTATGTACAGGAATATAACTACTATAATACTGCCCCCTATGTACAGGAATATAACTACTATATAACTGCCTCCTATGTACAAGAATATAACTACTATAATACTGCCCCCTATGTACAGGAATATAACTACTATAATACTGCCCCCTATGTACAGGAATATAACTACTATAATACTGTCCCCTATGTACAGGAATATAACTACTATAATACTGCCCCCTATGTACAAGAATATAACTACTATAATACTGCCCCCTATGTACAGGAATATAACTACTATAATACTGCCCTCTATGTACAGGAATATAACTACTATAATACTGCCCCCTATGTACAGGAATATAACTACTATAATACTGCCCCCAGGAATATAACTACTATAAT
>NW_027285587.1:32500-38608 GCF_040894005.1 Engystomops pustulosus | reverse complement strand
TATATAGGAGGGCTGTATACGATATATATTTATTATGTAGGAGGGCTGTATATGATATTATATATTATGTAGGGGGCTGTATACGATATATATATATTATGTAGGAGGGCTGTATACGATATATATATATTATGTAGGAGGAGCTGTATACGATATATATATATTTATTAGGAGGAGGCTGAGATATATATATATTGTGGCGATATATATATATTATATAGGAGGGCTGTATATATATATATATATATGTAGGGGGCTGTATACGATATATATATATATATGTAGGAGGCTGTATACGATATATATATATTATGTAGGAGGGCGTATAGATATATATATATATGTAGGAGGGCTTATACGATATATATATATTAGTAGGAGGGCTGTATACGATATATATATATTATGTAGGAGAGCTGTATACGATATATATATATTATGTAGGAGGGCTGTATACGATATATATATATATTATGTAGGAGGGCTGTATACGATATATATATATTATGTAGAGGGCTGTATACGATATATATATATTATGTAGGAGGCTGTTACGATATATATATTTATATAGGAGGGCTGTATACGATATATATATATTATGTAGGAGGGCTGTATATGATATATATATATTATGTAGGAGGCTGTATACGAATAATATATTTGTAGGAGGGCTGTATACGATATATATATATTATGTAGGAGAGCTGTATACGATATATATATATTATATAGGAGGGCTGTATACGATATATATATATTATGTAGGAGAGCTGTATACGATATATATATATATATATAGGAGGGCTGTATACGATATATATATATTATGTAGGAGGGCTGTATACGATATATATATATTATATAGGAGGGCTGTATACGATATATATATATATTATGTAGGAGGGCTGTATACGATATATATAATATTATGTAGGAGAGCTGTATACGATATATATATATTATGTAGGAGGGCTGTATACGATATATATATATTATGTAGGAGGGCTGTATACGATATATATATATATTATGTAGGAGGGCTGTATACGATATATATATATTATGTAGGAGAGCTGTATACGATATATATATATTATATAGGAGGGCTGTATACGATATATATATATTTATGTAGGAGGGCTGTATACGATATATATATTATTATGTAGGAGGGCTGTATACGATATATATATATATTATGTAGGAGGGCTGTATACGATATATATATATATATTATGTAGGAGAGCTGTATACGATATATATATATTATATAGGAGGGCTGTATACGATATATATATATATTTATGTAGGAGAGCTGTATACGATATATATATATTATGTAGGAGGGCTGTATACGATATATATATTTATATAGGAGGGCTGTATACGATATTTTATATATTATGTAGGAGGGCTGTATACGATATATATATATTATGTAGGAGAGCTGTATACGATATATATATATTATGTAGGAGGGCTGTATACGATATATATATATTATATAGGAGAGCTGTATACGATATATATATATATATATATATATATGTAGGAGGGCTGTATACGATATATATATATTATGTAGGAGGGCTGTATACGATATATATATATTATGTAGGAGGGCTGTATACGATATATATATATTATGTAGGAGAGCTGTATACGATATATATATATATTATGTAGGAGGGCTGTATACGATATATATATATTATGTAGGAGGGCTGTATACGATATATATATATATGTAGGAGGGCTGTATACGATATATATATATTATGTAGGAAGGGCTGTATACAATATATATATAATTATGCAGGAGGGCTGTATACGATATATATATATTATGTAGGAGGGCTGTATACGATATATATATATATTATGTAGAAGGCTGTATACGATATATATATATATTATGTAGGAGAGCTGTATACGATATATAATATTAATATTATGTAGGAGGGTATACTTATATATATATATATATGTAGGAGAGCTGTATACGATATATATATATTATGTAGGAGGGCTGTATACGATATATATATATATTATGTAGGAGAGCTGTGTACGATATATATATATATTATGTAGGAGAGCTGTATACGATATATATATATTATATAGGAGGGCTGTATACGATATATATATATTATGTAGGAGGGCTGTATACGATATATATATATATATTATGTAGAGAGATGTGTACGATATATATATATATATATGTAGGAGAGCTGTATACGTATATATATATATATATATTAGGAGAGCTGTATACGATATATATATATTATGTAGGAGGGCTGTATACGATATATATATATTATGTAGGAGGCTGTATACGATATATATATATATTATGTAGGAGAGCTGTGTACGATATATATATATTATATAGGAGAGCTGTATACGATATATATATATTATATAGGAGGGCTGTATACGATATATATATATTATGTAGGAGGGCTGTATACGATATATATATATTATGTAGGAGAGCTGTATACGATATATATATTATATAGGAGAGCTGTATACGATATATATATATTATGTAGGAGGGCTGTATACGATATATATATATTATGTAGGAGGGCTGTATACGATATATATATATATATATGTAGGAGAGCTGTATACGATATATATATATATTATGTAGGAGGGCTGTATACGATATATATATATATTATGTAGGAGGGCTGTGTACGATATATATATATTATGTAGGAGGGCTGTATACGATATATATATATATTATGTAGGAGGGCTGTATACGATATATATATATTATGTAGGAGAGCTGTATACGATATATATATATTATGTAGGAGGGCTGTACACGATATATATATATTATGTAGGAGGCTGTATACGATATATATATATTATTATGTAGGAGGGCTGTATACGATATATATATATTATGTAGGAGGGCTGTATACGATATATATATATTATGTAGGAGGGCTGTATACGATATATATATATATATATATTATGTAGGAGAGCTGTATACGATATATATATATTATATAGGAGAGCTGTATACGATATATATATATTATATAGGAGGGCTGTATACGATATATATATATTATGTAGGAGGGCTGTATACGATATATATATATTATATAGGAGGGCTGTATACGATATATATATATTATGTAGAAGAGCTGTAATCGATATATATATATATATTATGTAGGAGGGCTGTATACGATATATATATATTATGTAGGAGGGCTGTATACGATATATATATATATTATGTAGGAGGGCTGTATACGATATATATATATTATGTAGGAGAGCTGTATACGATATATATATATTATGTAGGAGGGCTGTATACGATATATATATATTATGTAGGAGGGCTGTATACGATATATATATATATATTATGTAGGAGGGCTGTATACGATATATATATATTATGTAGGAGAGGCTGAAATATGATATATATATATTATGTAGGAGAGCTGTATACGATATATATATATTATGTAGGAGAGCTGTATACGATATATATATATATTATGTAGGAGGGCTGTATACGATATATATATAGTATGTAGGAGGGCTGTATACGATATATATATATATTATATAGGAGGGCTGTATACGATATATATATATTATGTAGGAGGGCTGTATACAATATATATATATATATTATGTAGGAGGGCTGTATACGATATATATATATTATGTAGGAGGGCTGTATACGATATATATATATATTATGTAGGAGAGCTGTATACGATATATATATATTATGTAGGAGAGCTGTATACGATATATATATATTATGTAGGAGGGCTGTATACGATATATATATATATTATGTAGGAGGGCTGTATACGATATATATATATTATATAGGAGGGCTGTATACGATATATATATATTATATAGGAGGGCTGTATACGATATATTTATATTTATGTAGGAGAGCTGTATACGATATATATATATATTATATAGGAGGGCTGTATACGATATATATATATTATATAGGAGAGCTGTATACGATATATATATATTATGTAGGAGGGCTGTGTACAATATATATAGTATATAGAAGGCTGTAATCGATATATATATATATATTATGTAGGAGGGCTGTATACGATATATATATATATTATGTAGGAGGACTGTATACGATATATATATATTATGTAGGAGGGCTGTATACGATATATATATTATATAGGAGGGCTGTATACGATATATATATATTATGTAGGAGGGCTGTATACGATATATATATATTATATAGGAGGGCTGTATACGATATATATATATTATGTAGGAGGGCTGTATATGATATATATATATTATGTAGGAGGGCTGTATACGATATATATATATTATGTAGGAGGGCTGTATACGATATATATATATTATGTAGGAGAGCTGTATACGATATATATATATTATATAGGAGGGCTGTATACGATATATATATATATTATGTAGGAGGGCTGTATACGATATATATATATTATGTAGGAGAGCTGTATACGATATATATATATATTATGTAGGAGGGCTGTATACGATATATATATATTAAATAGGAGGGCTGTATACGATATATATATATATTATGTAGGAGGGCTGTATACGATATATATATATATTATGTAGGAGAGCTGTATACGATATATATATATTATATAGGAGGGCTGTATACGATATATATATATTATGTAGGAGGGCTGTATATGATATATATATATTATGTAGGAGGCTGTATACGATATATATATATTATGTAGGAGAGCTGTATACGATATATATATATTATATAGGAGGGCTGTATACGATATATATATATTATGTAGGAGAGCTGTATACGATATATATATATATTATATAGGAGGGCTGTATACGATATATATATATTATGTAGGAGGGCTGTATACGATATATATATATTATATAGGAGGGCTGTATACGATATATATATATTATATAGGAGGGCTGTATACGATATATATATATTATATAGGAGGGCTGTATACGATATATATATTATGTAGGAGGGCTGTATACGATATATATATATTATATAGGAGGGCTGTATACGATATATATATATATATTATGTAGGAGGGCTGTATACGATATATATATATTATGTAGGAGAGCTGTATACGATATATATATATTATATAGGAGGGCTGTATACGATATATATATATTATGTAGAGGGCTGTATACGATATAGATATATTATGTAGGAGGGCTGTATATGATATATATATATTATGTAGGAGAGCTGTATACGATATATATATATTATATAGGAGGGCTGTATATGATATATATATATTATGTAGGAGAGCTGTATACGATATATATATATTATATAGGAGGGCTGTATATGATATATATATATTATGTAGGAGGCTGTATACGATATATATATATTATGTAGGAGGGCTGTATACGATATATATATATATTATATAGGAGGGCTGTATACGATATATATATATTATGTAGGAGGGCTGTATACGATATATTTATTATATAGGAGGGCTGTATACGATATATATATATTATGTAGGAGGGCTGTATACGATATATATATATTATGTAGGAGGGCTGTATACGATATATATATATTATATAGGAGGGCTGTATACGATATATATATATATTATGTAGGAGAGCTGTATACGATATATATATATTATGTAGGAGGGCTGTATACAATATATATATATTATATAGGAGGGCTGTATACGATATATATATATTATGTAGGAGGGCTGTATACGATATATATATTATATAGGAGGGCTGTATACGATATATATATATTATGTAGGAGGGCTGTATACGATATATATATATTATGTAGGAGAGCTGTATACGATATATATATTATGTAGGAGGGCTGTATACGATATATATATATTATGTAGGAGAGCTGTATACGATATATATATATATATATATATATATTATATAGGAGGGCTGTATACGATATATATATATTATGTAGGAGGGCTGTATACGATATATATATATTATGTAGGAGGGCTGTATACGATATATATATATATTATGTAGGAGAGC
>NW_027285587.1:10000-27500 GCF_040894005.1 Engystomops pustulosus | reverse complement strand
GGCTGTATACGATATATTTATTATATAGGAGGGCTGTATACGATATATATATATTATGTAGGAGGGCTGTATACGATATATATATATTATGTAGGAGGGCTGTATACGATATATATATATATTATGTAGGAGGGCTGTATACGATATATATATATTATGTAGGAGGGCTGTATACGATATATATATATTATATAGGAGGGCTGTATACGATATATATATATATTATATAGGAGGGCTGTATACGATATATATATATTATGTAGGAGTGCTGTATACGATATATATATATTATGTAGGAGAGCTGTATACGATATATATATTATATAGGAGGGCTGTATACGATATATATATATTATGTAGGAGGGCTGTATACGATATATATATATTATGTAGGAGAGCTGTATACGATATATATATTATATAGGAGAGCTGTATACGATATATATATATTATGTAGGAGGGCTGTATACGATATATATATATTATGTAGGAGGGCTGTATACGATATATATATATATATTATGTAGGAGAGCTGTATACGATATATATATATTATGTAGGAGGGCTGTATACGATATATATATATATTATGTAGGAGGGCTGTGTACGATATATATATATTATGTAGGAGGGCTGTATACGATATATATATATTATGTAGGAGGGCTGTATACGATATATATATATTATGTAGGAGAGCTGTATACGATATATATATATTATGTAGGAGGGCTGTACACGATATATATATATTATGTAGGAGGGCTGTATACGATATATATATATATTATGTAGGAGGGCTGTATACGATATATATATATTATGTAGGAGGGCTGTATACGATATATATATATTATGTAGGAGGGCTGTATACGATATATATATATATATATTATGTAGGAGAGCTGTATACGATATATATATATATTATATAGGAGAGCTGTATACGATATATATATATTATATAGGAGGGCTGTATACGATATATATATATTATGTAGGAGGGCTGTATACGATATATATATATTATATAGGAGGGCTGTATACGATATATATATATTATGTAGAAGAGCTGTAATCGATATATATATATATATTATGTAGGAGGGCTGTATACGATATATATATATTATGTAGGAGGGCTGTATACGATATATATATATTATGTAGGAGGGCTGTATACGATATATATATATTATGTAGGAGAGCTGTATACGATATATATATATTATGTAGGAGGGCTGTATACGATATATATATATTATGTAGGAGGGCTGTATACGATATATATATATATATTATGTAGGAGGGCTGTATACGATATATATATATTATGTAGGAGGGCTGAATATGATATATATATATTATGTAGGAGAGCTGTATACGATATATATATATTATGTAGGAGAGCTGTATACGATATATATATATATTATGTAGGAGGGCTGTATACGATATATATATAGTATGTAGGAGGTCTGTATACGATATATATATATATTATATAGGAGGGCTGTATACGATATATATATATTATGTAGGAGGGCTGTATACAATATATATATATATTATGTAGGAGGGCTGTATACGATATATATATATTATGTAGGAGGGCTGTATACGATATATATATATATTATGTAGGAGAGCTGTATACGATATATATATATATTATGTAGGAGAGCTGTATACGATATATATATATTATGTAGGAGGGCTGTATACGATATATATATATATTATGTAGGAGGGCTGTATACGATATATATATATTATATAGGAGGGCTGTATACGATATATTTATATTATGTAGGAGAGCTGTATACGATATATATATATATTATATAGGAGGGCTGTATACGATATATATATATTATATAGGAGAGCTGTATACGATATATATATATTATGTAGGAGGGCTGTGTACAATATATATAGTATATAGAAGGGCTGTAATCGATATATATATATATATTATGTAGGAGGGCTGTATACGATATATATATATATATTATGTAGGAGGACTGTATACGATATATATATATTATGTAGGAGGGCTGTATACGATATATATATTATATAGGAGGGCTGTATACGATATATATATATTATGTAGGAGGGCTGTATACGATATATATATATTATATAGGAGGGCTGTATACGATATATATATATTATGTAGGAGGGCTGTATATGATATATATATATTATGTAGGAGGGCTGTATACGATATATATATATTATGTAGGAGGGCTGTATACGATATATATATATTATGTAGGAGAGCTGTATACGATATATATATATTATATAGGAGGGCTGTATACGATATATATATATATTATGTAGGAGGGCTGTATACGATATATATATATTATGTAGGAGAGCTGTATACGATATATATATATATTATGTAGGAGGGCTGTATACGATATATATATATTATGTAGGAGGGCTGTATACGATATATATATATATTATGTAGGAGGGCTGTATACGATATATATATATATTATGTAGGAGAGCTGTATACGATATATATATATTATATAGGAGGGCTGTATACGATATATATATATTATGTAGGAGGGCTGTATATGATATATATATATTATGTAGGAGGGCTGTATACGATATATATATATTATGTAGGAGAGCTGTATACGATATATATATATTATATAGGAGGGCTGTATACGATATATATATATATTATGTAGGAGAGCTGTATACGATATATATATATATTATATAGGAGGGCTGTATACGATATATATATATTATGTAGGAGGGCTGTATACGATATATATATATTATATAGGAGGGCTGTATACGATATATATATATTATATAGGAGGGCTGTATACGATATATATATATTTTATAGGAGGGCTGTATACGATATATATATTATGTAGGAGGGCTGTATACGATATATATATATTATATAGGAGGGCTGTATACGATATATATATATATATTATGTAGGAGGGCTGTATACGATATATATATATTATGTAGGAGAGCTGTATACGATATATATATATTATATAGGAGGGCTGTATACGATATATATATATTATGTAGGAGGGCTGTATACGATATAGATATATTATGTAGGAGGGCTGTATATGATATATATATATTATGTAGGAGAGCTGTATACGATATATATATATTATATAGGAGGGCTGTATATGATATATATATATTATGTAGGAGAGCTGTATACGATATATATATATTATATAGGAGGGCTGTATATGATATATATATATTATGTAGGAGGGCTGTATACGATATATATATATTATGTAGGAGGGCTGTATACGATATATATATATATTATATAGGAGGGCTGTATACGATATATATATATTATGTAGGAGGGCTGTATACGATATATTTATTATATAGGAGGGCTGTATACGATATATATATATTATGTAGGAGGGCTGTATACGATATATATATTATATAGGAGGGCTGTATACGATATATATATATTATGTAGGAGGGCTGTATACGATATATATATATTATGTAGGAGAGCTGTATACGATATATATATTATGTAGGAGGGCTGTATACGATATATATATATTATGTAGGAGAGCTGTATACGATATATATATATATATATATATATATATTATATAGGAGGGCTGTATACGATATATATATATTATGTAGGAGGGCTGTATACGATATATATATATTATGTAGGAGGGCTGTATACGATATATATATATATTATGTAGGAGAGCTGTATACGATATATATATATATATTATGTAGGAGGGCTGTATACGATATATATATATTATGTAGGAGGGCTGTATACGATATATATATATTATGTAGGAGGGCTGTATACGATATATATATATTATGTAGGAGGGCTGTATACAATATATATATATTATGCAGGAGGGCTGTATACGATATATATATATTATGTAGGAGGGCTGTATACGATATATATATATATTATGTAGAAGGGCTGTATACGATATATATATATATTATGTAGGAGAGCTGTATACGATATATATATATATATTATGTAGGAGGGCTGTATACGATATATATATATATATTATGTAGGAGAGCTGTATACGATATATATATATTATGTAGGAGGGCTGTATACGATATATATATATATATTATGTAGGAGAGCTGTGTACGATATATATATATATTATGTAGGAGAGCTGTATACGATATATATATATTATATAGGAGGGCTGTATACGATATATATATATTATGTAGGAGGGCTGTATACGATATATATATATATATTATGTAGGAGAGCTGTGTACGATATATATATATATTATGTAGGAGAGCTGTATACGATATATATATATTATGTAGGAGGGCTGTATACGATATATATATATTATATAGGAGGGCTGTATACGATATATATATATATTATGTAGGAGAGCTGTATACGATATATATATATTATGTAGGAGGGCTGTATACGATATATATATATTATATAGGAGGGCTGTATACGATATATATATATTATGTAGGAGGGCTGTATACGATATATATATATTATATAGGAGGGCTGTATGCGATATATATATATTATATAGGAGGGCTGTATGCGATATATATATATTATATAGGAGGGCTGTATACGATATATATATATTATATAGGAGGGCTGTATACGATATATATATATTATGTAGGAGGGCTGTATACGATATATATATATATATTATGTAGGAGAGCTGTGTACGATATATATATATATTATGTAGGAGAGCTGTATACGATATATATATATTATGTAGGAGGGCTGTATACGATATATATATATTATATAGGAGGGCTGTATACGATATATATATATTATGTAGGAGAGCTGTGTACGATATATATATATATTATGTAGGAGAGCTGTATACGATATATATATATTATATAGGAGGGCTGTATACGATATATATATATTATATAGGAGGGCTGTATACGATATATATATATTATATAGGAGGGCTGTATACGATATATATATATTATGTAGGAGGGCTGTATACGATATATATATATTATGTAGGAGGGCTGTATACGATATATATATATTATGTAGGAGGGCTGTATACGATATATATATATTATGTAGGAGGGCTGTATACGATATATATATATTATGTAGGAGGGCTGTATACGATATATATATATATTATGTAGGAGGGCTGTATACGATATATATATATTATATAGGAGAGCTGTATACGATATATATATATATTATATAGGAGGGCTGTATACGATATATATTATGTAGGAGAGCTGTATACGATATATATATATTATGTAGTAGGGCTGTATACGATATATATATATTATGTAGGAGGGCTGTATACGATATATATATTATGTAGGAGGGCTGTATACGATATATATATATATATTATATAGGAGGGCTATATACGATATATATATATATATATTATGTAGGAGGGCTGTATACGATATATATATATATTATGTAGGAGGGCTGTATACGATATATATATATTATATAGGAGGGCTGTATACGATATATATATATTATGTAGGAGGGCTGTATACGATATATATATATATATTATGTAGGAGAGCTGTGTACGATATATATATTATGTAGGAGAGCTGTATACGATATATATATATTATATAGGAGAGCTGTGTACGATATATATATATATTATGTAGGAGGGCTGTATACGATATATATATATTATGTAGGAGGGCTGTATGCGATATATATATATTATATAGGAGGGCTGTATACGATATATATATATTATATAGGAGGGCTGTATACGATATATATATATTATGTAGGAGGGCTGTATACGATATATATATATATATTATGTAGGAGAGCTGTGTACGATATATATATATATTATGTAGGAGAGCTGTATACGATATATATATATTATGTAGGAGGGCTGTATACGATATATATATATTATATAGGAGGGCTGTATACGATATATATATATTATGTAGGAGAGCTGTGTACGATATATATATATATTATGTAGGAGAGCTGTATACGATATATATATATTATATAGGAGGGCTGTATACGATATATATATATTATATAGGAGGGCTGTATACGATATATATATATTATATAGGAGGGCTGTATACGATATATATATATTATGTAGGAGGGCTGTATACGATATATATATATTATGTAGGAGGGCTGTATACGATATATATATATTATGTAGGAGGGCTGTATACGATATATATATATTATGTAGGAGGGCTGTATACGATATATATATATTATGTAGGAGGGCTGTATACGATATATATATATATTATGTAGGAGGGCTGTATACGATATATATATATTATATAGGAGAGCTGTATACGATATATATATATATTATATAGGAGGGCTGTATACGATATATATTATGTAGGAGAGCTGTATACGATATATATATATTATGTAGGAGGGCTGTATACGATATATATATTATGTAGGAGGGCTGTATACGATATATATATATATATTATATAGGAGGGCTATATACGATATATATATATATATATTATGTAGGAGGGCTGTATACGATATATATATATTATGTAGGAGGGCTGTATACGATATATATATATATTATGTAGGAGGGCTGTATACGATATATATATATTATATAGGAGGGCTGTATACGATATATATATAATGTAGGAGGGCTGTATACGATATATATATATTATGTAGGAGGGCTGTATACGATATATATAGTATATAGAAGGGCTGTGTACGATATATATATATTATATAGGAGAGCTGTATACGATATATATATATTATGTAGGAGAGCTGTATACGATATATATATATTATGTAGGAGGGCTGTATACAATTTATATATATTATGTAGGAGGGCTGTATACGATATATATATATTATGTAGGAGGGCTGTATACGATATATATATATTATGAAGGAGGGCTGTATACGATATATATATATATATTATATAGGAGGGCTATATACGATATATATATATTATGTAGGAGGGCTGTATACGATATATATATATTATGTAGGAGGGCTGTATACGATATATATATATTATGTAGGAGGGCTGTATACGATATATATATATTATGTAGGAGGGCTGTATACGATATATATATTATATAGGAGGGCTGTATACGATATATATATAATGTAGGAGGGCTGTATACGATATATATATATTATGTAGGAGGGCTGTATACGATATATATAGTATATAGAAGGGCTGTGTACGATATATATATATTATATAGGAGAGCTGTATACGATATATATATATTATGTAGGAGAGCTGTATACGATATATATATATTATGTAGGAGGGCTGTATACAATTTATATATATTATGTAGGAGGGCTGTATACGATATATATATATTATGTAGGAGAGCTGTATACGATATATATATATTATGTAGGAGGGCTGTATACGATATATATATATTATGTAGGAGAGCTGTATACGATATATATATATTATGTAGGAGGGCTGTATACAATTTATATATATTATGTAGGAGGGCTGTATACGATATATATATATTATGTAGGAGGGCTGTATACGATATATATATATTATATAGGAGGGCTGTATGCGATATATATAATATATAGAAGGGCTGTATACGATATATATATATTATATAGGAGTGCTGTATATGATATATATATATTATGTAGGAGGGCTGTATATGATATATATATATTATGTAGGAGGGCTGTATACGATATATATATTATATATATTATATAGGAGTGCTGTATACGATATATATATATATTATATAGGAGAGCTGTATACGATATATATATATTATGTAGGAGGGCTGTATACGATATATATATATATTATGTAGGAGAGCTGTATACGATATATATATATTATGTAGGAGAGCTGTATACGATATATATATATATTATGTAGGAGGGCTGTATACGATATATATATATATTATGTAGGAGAGCTGTATACGATATATATATATTATGTAGGAGAGCTGTATACGATATTTATATATTATGTAGGAGGGCTGTATACGATATATATATATTATGTAGGAGGGCTGTATACGATATATATATATTATGTAGGAGGGCTGTATACAATATATATATATTATATAGGAGAGCTGTATACGATATAGATATATTATGTAGGAGGGCTGTATACGATATATATATATTATGTAGGAGGGCTGTATACGATATATATATATATTATATAGGAGAGCTGTATACGATATATATATATTATGTAGGAGGGCTGTATACAATATATATATATATTATATAGGAGAGCTGTATACGATATAGATATATTATGTAGGAGGGCTGTATACGATATATATATATTATGTAGGAGGGCTGTATACGATATATATATATTATGTAGGAGGGCTGTATACGATATATATATATTATGTAGGAGGGCTGTATACGATATATATATATTATGTAGGAGGGCTGTATACGATATATATATATTATGTAGGAGGGCTGTATACGATATATATATATTATGTAGGAGGGCTGTATATGATATATATATATATATTATGTAGGAGGGCTCTATACGATATATATATTATGTAGGAGGGCTGTATACAGCGTCGGACTGGCCCAGCGGAGCACCGGAGAATCCTCCGGTAGGCCCCGCTGCTCAAGGTGTATAAGCTTCGGAGCAGGAAGCTTTGTACGATCTGTTTAGAGGCCCCGCCTCTTCACTGCAGGATGTGTGGATGTCGGGGCCCCCGGAATTCAGGCTGGTATGAAGTAGCTTCAGGTGAGCAAATAGGAGCGGAGTTAGTAGCTCCCGTTCATAAGATAGGTGCCTCGTGCAAGTGGCACATCACCACCAGTAAAGGATAGACTGCAGGCTGCAAGATGCACTAAACATCGTGTCCACCTCACTAAGCTGCTGCAAGCTCCCCTCCCCCAACTCCTCACCCCCTGCACTCAGAGTCCGGAGGAATAGTGAGAAGCTCTGCAGCCTCAGCTCAGCCTCAGCTACAGCCAAACATCCTGCTGGAGTGCAAGTATCTGTGTAAGACACAAGTATGTAGTGTGCAAAGGGAAAAATGTGTCTAATATAAACTCAGAGAGTGTTCATACACATTCAAGGCAATATGTGGATGCATATATGTGTAATTGCTTGTAAGTAGATTTGTGTGTACAATATATTTGTACATACATAAGTATATATCTGTACATATGTTACTATATATGTACAGTTTTCATAAACTGTGACTGTCAGGAATCGCTGCTCCCCCCTATTCCTCCCTCAGATGTGAGTCTATTGAGGTGCTTGCACAGTGAAGACAGGGTGTACTAAACCGGGTGCTGAGACCTCTGGGCTGACTGTTAGTATAAATGTTTGTTTTTTTTATAACGGATAGAACACAGCGATTTGGGGTGCCAAACCACTAGTCCATAACGGATGTGGGTGGTTTAGAGTCCCAAGTTGACTGACAGCATATGTGTACTAAAATATGTGTGACTACATGTGGCACAAGTGTAGAGAGAGAATAACGCTATATAAATAAAGATTATTATTATTAACTCTAGTATTAGTCCAAATGCCACTAAAATATTTGGTTAATACAGTAGTAGTGGTTCTAAAATATTTGGTTAATACAGTAGTAGTGGTTCATGAGTACATTAGTAGCATTGACACATACAGGCAGTTCCAGGGTTACATAGAAAATAGGTTCTTTAGATTTGTTCTTAAGTAGAATCTTTATTCAAGTCAGAACTGCATATTTTATAATTGTAGATCCAGACAAAAAAATTTTTTGCCTAAGCGAATTGGATTTTCAAATTATTTGCTGTAATGGGACCAAGTATTATGAATAAAGCTTCATTACAGACATCTTACAGCTGATCATTACAGTCTGGGACTATAGTAACATCCAGAGAGGTCATCAGAGGTCACAGTGGGCAGAGGGGTCCGTCTGTAACTAGGGGTTGTGTGTCCTTAAGTATTTGACCGCCTGTACTTAGCATTTGTTCTTTTATGTTAGGATTTTTTATTTCAATTGTTCTGCTCCCATCATAGAATAAGTGAAACTTCCAACTTTGACTTGAAACCAGTCTAAGGCTACATTTACACGATGTATGCCCTCTGTACCGTAGTATGGCGGGCATACATCGGCGCTGCGGACAGAAGCAGGGGATAAGCTCAGCTCACCCCCGCCCAACTCCATAGGAATATACAGCGCACGGCTCTCTTTCTACAGGCTACAGAGTGGTACGGTGCCACACGTGTGCTGCACTGTACCGCTCCCGTACAGGGCCATGAGCCCATAGAAGTGTATGGGAAACGTATATACGCCGTGTATACGTCGGCCGTATATACGTCACCCATACATTTGTGTGAATGTAGCCTTATTGTGTTTTTCAGCAACTAGCAGACCCATATCTTTCTATGGTTCATGCCCATGGCTGTAGATTTCACATCCCCACACATCAGCCAACTGCCAGAGCTATAAATTGCAGAGCAGGTCCTATTCCTGGGACCATTGTGTCTGGCCTGTATTATCCACATGTACAGCACATGTTCATGAAGCCTAAGGCTGTCTTTCCAGTATCTCTTTTACATGCACAGAGCACATACACTATTCTGAGTTA
Organism: Engystomops pustulosus; assembly: GCF_040894005.1. Classification (NCBI taxonomy): domain Eukaryota; kingdom Metazoa; phylum Chordata; class Amphibia; order Anura; family Leptodactylidae; genus Engystomops; species Engystomops pustulosus. The sequence continues at coordinate 16,804 of NW_027285587.1, read as the reverse complement.
TGAAATGCTTTTTCTGCACCAAAGGAAGTATTGTAGCTTGCTAAGTATCAAATGAATAACAGTGAATGGTGGGCTCTTTTGAATTTATTTCTCTGGTGGGCCCAAGGTACCCCAGTCCGACACTGGCTGTATACGATATATATATATTATGTAGGAGGGCTGTATACGATATATATATATTATATAGGAGGGCTGTATACGATATATATATATTATGTATGAGAGCTGTATACGATATATATATATTATATAGGAGGGCTGTATACGATATATATATATTATATAGGAGGGCTGTATACGATATATATATATTATGTAGGAGGGCTGTATACGATATATATATATTATGTAGGAGGGCTGTATACGATATATATATATTATGTAGGAGGGCTGTATACGATATATATATATTATGTAGGAGGGCTGTTTACGATATATATATATTATATAGGAGGGCTGTATACGATATATATATATATTATGTAGGAGGGCTGTATATGATATATATATATATATTATATAGGAGGGCTGTATACGATATATATATATTATGTAGGAGGGCTGTATACGATATATATATATTATGTAGGAGGGCTGTATACGATATATATATATTATGTAGGAGGGCTGTTTACGATATATATATATTATATAGGAGGGCTGTATACGATATATATATATTATGTAGGAGGGCTGTATACGATATATATATATTATATAGGAGAGCTGTATACGATATATATATATTATGTAGGAGGGCTGTATACGATATATATATATTATGTAGGAGGGCTGTATACGATATATATATATTATGTAGGAGGGCTGTATACGATATATATATATTATGTAGGAGAGCTGTATACGATATATATATATTATATAGGAGGGCTGTATACGATATATATATATATTATATAGGAGAGCTGTATACGATATATATATATTATATAGGAGAGCTGTATACGATATATATATATTATATAGGAGGGCTGTATACGATATATATATATTATATAGGAGGGCTGTATACGATATATATATATATTATATAGGAGAGCTGTATACGATATATATATATTATATAGGAGGGCTGTATACGATATATATATATTATGTAGGAGGGCTGTATACGATATATATATATATATTATGTAGGAGAGCTGTATACGATATATATATATATATTATGTAGGAGAGCTGTATACGATATATATATATTATATAGGAGAGCTGTATACGATATATATATATTATATAGGAGGGCTGTATACGATATATATATATTATATAGGAGGGCTGTATACGATATATATATATATTATATAGGAGAGCTGTATACGATATATATATATTATGTAGGAGGGCTGTATACGATATATATATATTATGTAGGAGGGCTGTATACGATATATATATATTATGTAGGAGGGCTGTATACGATATATATATATTATATAGGAGGGCTGTATACGATATATATATATTATGTAGGAGGGCTGTATACGATATATATATATATATATATATATATATTATGTAGGAGAGCTGTATACGATATATATATATTATGTAGGAGAGCTGTATACGATATATATTTATTATATAGGAGGGCTGTATACGATATATATATATATATTATGTAGGAGGGCTGTATACGATATATATATATTATGTAGGAGCGCTGTATACGATATATATATATTATGTAGGAGGGCTGTATACGATATATATATTATGTAGGAGGGCTGTATACGATATATATATATTATATAGGAGGGCTGTATACGATATATATATATTATATAGGAGGGCTGTATACGATATATATATATTATGTAGGAGGGCTGTATACGATATATATATATTATGTAGGAGGGCTGTATACGATATATATATATTATATAGGAGGGCTGTATACGATATATATATATTATGTAGGAGGGCTGTATACGATATATATATATTATATAGGAGGGCTGTATACGATATATATATATTATGTAGGAGGGCTGTATACGATATATATATATATATATATTATGTAGGAGGGCTGTATACGATATATATATATTATGTAGGAGGGCTGTATACGATATATATATATTATGTAGGAGGGCTGTATACGATATATATATATTATGTAGGAGGGCTGTATACGATATATATATATTATGTAGGAGGGCTGTATACGATATATATATATATTATGTAGGAGGGCTGTATACGATATATATATATATTATATAGGAGGGCTGTGTACGATATATATATATTATGTAGGAGGGCTGTATACGATATATATATATATTATGTAGGAGGGCTGTATACGATATATATATATATATTATATAGGAGGGCTGTGTACGATATATATATATTATGTAGGAGGGCTGTATACGATATATATATATATTATGTAGGAGGGCTGTATACGATATATATATATTATGTAGGAGGGCTGTATACGATATATATATATATTATGTAGGAGGGCTGTATACGATATATATATATATTATGTAGGAGGGCTGTATACGATATATATATATTATATAGGAGGGCTGTATACGATATATATATATTATATAGGAGGGCTGTATACGATATATATATATTATATAGGAGGGCTGTATACGATATATATATATTATATAGGAGGGCTGTATACGATATATATATATTATATAGGAGGGCTGTATACGATATATATATATATTATGTAGGAGGGCTGTATACGATATATATATATATATATATTATGTAGGACGGCTGTATACGATATATATATATATTATGTAGGAGGGCTGTATACGATATATATATATTATGTAGGAGGGCTGTATACGATATATATATATATTATGTAGGAGGGCTGTATACGATATATATATATTATGTAGGAGAGCTGTATACGATATATATATATTATATAGGAGGGCTGTATACGATATATATATATTATGTAGGAGAGCTGTATACGATATATATATATTATGTAGGAGGGCTGTATACGATATATATATATTATGTAGGAGGGCTGTATACGATATATATATATATTATGTAGGAGAGCTGTATACGATATATATATATTATATAGGAGGACTGTATACGATATATATATATTATGTAGGAGAGCTGTATACGATATATATATATTATGTAGGAGGGCTGTATACGATATATATATATTATGTAGGAGGGCTGTATACGATATATATATATTATGTAGGAGAGCTGTATACGATATATATATATTATGTAGGACGGCTGTATACGATATATATATATTATGTAGGAGGGCTGTATACGATATATATATATTATGTAGGAGGGCTGTATACGATATATATATATATTATGTAGGAGGGCTGTATACGATATATATTATGTAGGAGAGCTGTATACGATATATATATATTATATAGGAGGACTGTATACGATATATATATATTATGTAGGAGAGCTGTATACGATATATATATATTATGTAGGAGGGCTGTATACGATATATATATATATTATGTAGGAGGGCTGTATACGATATATATATATTATATAGGAGGGCTGTATACTATATATATATATTATGTAGGAGGGCTGTGTACGATATATATATATTATGTAGGAGGGCTGTATACGATATATATATATATATTATGTAGGAGGGCTGTATACGATATATATATATTATGTAGGAGGGCTGTATACGATATATATATATTATGTAGGAGGGCTGTATACGATATATATATATATTATGTAGGAGGGCTGTATACGATATATATATATTATGTAGGAGAGCTGTATACGATATATATATATTATATAGGAGGGCTGTATACGATATATATATATTATGTAGGAGAGCTGTATACGATATATATATATTATGTAGGAGGGCTGTATACGATATATATATATTATGTAGGAGGGCTGTATACGATATATATATATATTATGTAGGAGAGCTGTATACGATATATATATATTATATAGGAGGACTGTATACGATATATATATATTATGTAGGAGAGCTGTATACGATATATATATATTATATAGGAGGGCTGTATATGATATATATATATTATGTAGGAGAGCTGTATACGATATATATATATTATATAGGAGGGCTGTATATGATATATATATATTATGTAGGAGAGCTGTATACGATATATATATATTATGTAGGAGGGCTGTATACGATATATATATATTATGTAGGAGGGCTGTATACGATATATATATATTATATAGGAGGGCTGTATACGATATATATATATTATGTAGGAGGGCTGTGTACGATATATATATATTATGTAGGAGGGCTGTATACGATATATATATATATATATGTAGGAGGGCTCTATACGATATATATATATTATGTAGGAGAGCTGTATACGATATATATATATTATATAGGAGGACTGTATACGATATATATATATTATGTAGGAGAGCTGTATACGATATATATATATTATGTAGGAGGGCTCTATACGATATATATATATTATGTAGGAGAGCTGTATACGATATATATATATTATGTAGGAGGGCTGTATACGATATATATATATTATGTAGGAGGGCTGTATACGATATATATATATTATGTAGGAGGGCTGTATACGATATATATATATTATGTAGGAGAGCTTTATACGATATATATATATTATGTAGGAGAGCTGTATACGATATATATATATTATGTAGGAGGGCTGTATACGATATATATATATATTATGTAGGAGGGCTGTATACGATATATATATATATATATATTATGTAGGAGGGCTGTATACGATATATATATATTATGTAGGAGGGCTGTATACGATATATATATATATTATGTAGGAGGGCTGTATACGATATATATATATATTATATAGGAGGGCTGTATACGATATATATATATTATATAAGAGGGCTGTATACGATATATATATATATTATGTAGGAGGGCTGTATACGATATATATATATTATATAGGAGAGCTGTATACGATATATATATATTATGTAGGAGAGCTGTATACGATATATATATATTATATAGGAGGGCTGTATATGATATATATATATATTATGTAGGAGAGCTGTATACGATATATATATATTATGTAGGAGGGCTGTATACGATATATATATATATATATTATGTAGGAGAGCTGTATACGATATATATATATTATGTAGGAGGGCTGTATACGATATATATATATATTATGTAGGAGGGCTGTATACGATATATATATATATATATTATGTAGGAGAGCTGTATACGATATATATATATTATGTAGGAGAGCTGTATACGATATATATATTTTATATAGGAGGGCTGTATACGATATATATATATTATGTAGGAGGGCTGTATACGATATATATATTATGTAGGAGAGCTGTATACGATATATATATATATCATATAGGAGGGCTGTATACGATATATATATATTATATAAGAGGGCTGTATACGATATATATATTATATAGGAGGGCTGTATACGATATATATATTATGTAGGAGAGCTGTATACGATATATATATTATGTAGGAGAGCTGTATACGATATATATATATATCATATAGGAGGGCTGTATACGATATATATATATTATATAAGAGGGCTGTATACGATATATATATATTATATAGGAGGGCTGTATACGATATATATATATTATATAGGAGGGCTGTATACGATATATATATATTATGTTGGAGAGCTGTATACGATATATATATATTATATAGGAGGGCTGTATATGATATATATATATATTATGTAGGAGAGCTGTATACGATATATATATATATTATGTAGGAGGGCTGTATACGATATATATATATATATTATGTAGGAGAGCTGTATACGATATATATATATTTTGTAGGAGGGCTGTATACGATATATATATATTATGTAGGAGAGCTGTATACGATATATATATATTATGTAGGAGGGCTGTATACGATATATATATATATATATTATGTAGGAGAGCTGTATACGATATATATATATTATGTAGGAGAGCTGTATACGATATATATATATTATGTAGGAGGGCTGTATACGATATATATATATATATATATATTATGTAGGAGAGCTGTATACGATATATATATATATTATGTAGGAGAGCTGTATACGATATATATATATTATGTAGGAGGGCTGTATACGATATATATATATTATGTAGGAGGGCTGTATACGATATATATATATTATGTAGGAGAGCTGTATACGATATATATATATTATGTAGGAGAGCTGTATACGATATATATATATTATGTAGGAGGGCTGTATACGATATATATATATTATGTAGGAGGGCTGTATACGATATATATATATTATGTAGGAGAGCTGTATACGATATATATATTATGTAGGAGAGCTGTATACGATATATATATATATATTATGTAGGAGGGCTGTATATGATATATATATATATTATGTAGGAGAGCTGTATACGATATATATATATATTATGTAGGAGGGCTGTATACGATATATATATATATATTATGTAGGAGAGCTGTATACGATATATATATATTATGTAGGAGAGCTGTATACGATATATATATATTATGTAGGAGGGCTGTATATGATATATATATATATTATGTAGGAGAGCTGTATACGATATATATATATATTATGTAGGAGGGCTGTATACGATATATATATATATATATTATGTAGGAGAGCTGTATACGATATATATATATTATGTAGGAGAGCTGTATACGATATA
>NW_027285587.1:0-5000 GCF_040894005.1 Engystomops pustulosus | reverse complement strand
ACGATATATATATATTATGTAGGAGGGCTGTATACGATATATATATATTATGTAGGAGGGCTGTATACGATATATATATATTATGAAGGAGGGCTGTATACGATATATATATATATATATATATTATATAGGAGGGCTGTATACGATATATATATATTATGTAGGAGGGCTGTATACGATTATATATATATATTATGTAGAGAGCTGTATACGATATATATATATTATGTAGGAGAGCTGTATACGATATATATATATTATGTAGGAGGGCTGTATACGATATATATATATATTATGTAGGAGGGCTGTATACGATATATATATATTATGTAGGAGGGCTGTATACGATATATATATATATATATGTAGGAGGGCTGTATACGATATATATATATTATGTAGGAGGGCTGTATACGATATATATATATATATTATGTAGGAGGGCTGTATACGATATATATATATTATGTAGGAGGGCTGTATACGATATATATATATTATGTAGGAGAGCTGTATACGATATATATATATTATGTAGGAGAGCTGTATACGATATATATATTATGTAGGAGAGCTGTATACGATATATAATCTATTATGTAGGAGGGCTGTATACGATATATATATATTATGTAGGAGGGCTGTATACGATATATATATATTATGTAGGAGAGCTGTATACGATATATATATATTATGTAGGAGAGCTGTATACGATATATATATATTATGTAGGAGGGCTGTATACGATATATATATATTATGTAGGAGGGCTGTATACGATATATATATATTATGTAGGAGAGCTGTATACGATATATATATATTATGTAGGAGGGCTGTATACGATATATATATATTATGTAGGAGAGCTGTATACGATATATATTTATGTAGGAGAGCTGTATACGATATATATATATTATGTAGGAGGGCTGTATACGATATATATATATTATGTAGAGGGCTGTATACGATATATATATATTATGTAGGAGAGCTGTATACGATATATATATATTATGTAGGAGGGCTGTATACGATATATATATATTATGTAGGAGGGCTGTATACGATATATATATTATGTAGGAGGGCTGTATACGATATATATATATTATGTAGGAGGGCTGTATACGATATATATATATTATGTAGGAGGGCTGTATACGATATATATATATTATGTAGGAGGGCTGTATACGATATATATATATTATGTAGGAGGGCTGTATACGATATATATATATTATGTAGGAGGGCTGTATACGATATATATATATTATATAGGAGGGCTGTATACGATATATATATATTATGTAGGAGGGCTGTATACGATATATATATATTATGTAGGAGGGCTGTATACGATATATATATATTATGTAGGAGAGCTGTATACGATATATATATATTATGTAGGAGGGCTGTATACGATATATATATATTATGTAGGAGGGCTGTATACGATATATATATATTATGTAGGAGGGCTGTATACGATATATATATATTATGTAGGAGGGCTGTATAGATATATATATATTATGTAGGAGGGCTGTATACGATATATATATATATATATATATATTATGTAGGAGGGCTGTATACGATATATATATATTATGTAGGAGGGCTGTATACGATATATATATATTATGTAGGAGGGCTGTATACGATATATATATATTATGTAGGAGAGCTGTATACGATATATATATATTATGTAGGAGGGCTGTATACGATATATATATATTATGTAGGAGGGCTGTATACGATATATATATATTATGTAGGAGAGCTGTATACGATATATATATATTATGTAGGAGGGCTGTATACGATATATATATATTATGTAGGAGGGCTGTATACGATATATATATATTATGTAGGAGAGCTGTATACGATATATATATATTATGTAGGAGAGGCTGTATACGATATATATATATTATGTAGGAGGGCTGTATACGATATATATATATATTATGTAGGAGGGCTGTATACGATATATATATATTATGTAGGAGGACTGTATACGATATATATATATTATGTAGGAGGGCTGTATACGATATATATATATTATGTAGGAGGGCTGTATACGATATATATATATTATGTAGGAGGTCTGTATACGATATATATATATTATGTATGAGAGCTGTATACGATATATATATTATGTAGGAGGGCTGTATACGATATATATATATTATGTAGGAGGGCTGTATACGATATATATATATTATGTAGGAGGGCTGTATACGATATATATATATTATGTATTTAGGAGGGCTGTATACGATATATATATATTATGTAGGAGAGCTGTATACGATATATATATTATGTAGGAGGGCTGTATACGATATATATATATTATGTAGGAGGGCTGTATACGATATATATATATTATGTAGGAGGGCTGTATACGATATATATATATTATATAGGAGGGCTGTATACGATATATATATATTATGTAGGAGGGCTGTATACGATATTTATATATTATGTAGGAGAGCTGTATACGAATACATATTATATAGGAGGCTGTATACGATATATATATATTATGTAGGAGGGCTGTATACGATATATATATATTATGTAGGAGGGCTGTATACGATATATATATATTATGTAGGAGGGCTGTATATGATATATATATATTATGTAGGAGGGCTGTATACGATATATATATATATTATGTAGGAGGGCTGTATACGATATATATATATTATGTAGGAGGGCTGTATACGATATATATATATTATGTAGGAGGGCTGTATACGATATATATATATTATGTAGGAGGGCTGTATACGATATATATATATTATGTAGGAGGGCTGTATACGATATATATATATTATGTAGGAGGGCTGTATACGATATATATATATTATGTAGGAGGGCTGTATACGTTATATATATATTATGTAGGAGGGCTGTATACGATATATATATATATTATGTAGGAGGGCTGTATACGATATATATATATTATGTAGGAGAGCTGTATACGATATATATATATTATGTAGGAGGGCTGTATACGATATATATATATTATGTAGGAGGGCTGTATACGATATATATATATTATGTAGGAGGGCTGTATACGATATATATATATTATGTAGGAGAGCTGTATACGATATATATATATTATGTAGGAGAGCTGTATACGATATATATATATTATGTAGGAGGGCTGTATACGATATATATATATTATGTAGGAGGGCTGTATACGATATATATATATATTATGTAGGAGAGCTGTATACGATATATTATATATTATGTAGGAGAGCTGTATACGATATATATATATTATGTAGGAGGGCTGTATACGATATATATATATATTATGTAGGAGGGCTGTATACGATATATATATATTATGTAGGAGGGCTGTATACGATATATATATATTATGTAGGAGGGCTGTATACGATATATATATATTATGTAGGAGGGCTGTATACGATATATATATATTATGTAGGAGGCTGTATACGATATATATATATTATGTAGGAGGGCTGTATACGATATATATATATTAATAGGAGGGCTGTATACGATATATATATATTATGTAGGAGGGCTGTATACGATATATATATATTATGTAGGAGGGCTGTATACGATATATATATATTATGTAGGAGAGCTGTATACGATTATATATATTATGTAGGAGGGCTGTATACGATATATATATATTATGTAGGAGGGCTGTATACGATATATATATATTATGTAGGAGGGCTGTATACGATATATTATATATTATGTAGGAGGAGCTGTATACGATATATATATATATTATGTAGGAGGGCTGTATACGATATATATATATTATGTAGGAGGGCTGTATACGATATATATATATGTAGGAGGGCTGTATACGATATATATATATTATGTAGGAGGGCTGTATACGATATATATATATTATGTAGGAGGGCTGTATACGATATATATATATTATGTAGGAGAGCTGTATACGATATATATATATTATGTAGGAGGGCTGTATACGATATATATATATTATGTAGGAGGGCTGTATACGATATATATATATTATGTAGGAGGGCTGTATATGATATATATATATTATATAGGAGGGCTGTATACGATATATATATATTATGTAGGAGGGCTGTATACGATATATATATATTATGTAGGAGGGCTGTATACGATATATATATATATTATGTAGGAGAGGCTGTATACGATATATATATATTATGTAGGAGGGCTGTATACGATATATATATATTATGTAGGAGGGCTGTATACGATATATATATATTATGTAGGAGGGCTGTATATGATATATATATATTATGTAGGAGGGCTGTATACGATATATATATATTATGTAGGAGAGCTGTATACGATATATATATATTATGTAGGAGAGCTGTATACGATATATATATATTATGTAGGAGGGCTGTATACGATATATATTATATAGGAGGGCTGTATACGATATATATATATTATGTAGGAGAGCTGTATACGATATATATATATTATGTAGGAGGGCTGTATACGATATATATATATTATGTAGGAGGAGCTGTATACGATATATATATATTATGTAGGAGGGCTGTATACGATATATATATATTATGTAGGAGGGCTGTATACGATATATATATATTATGTAGGAGGGCTGTATACGATATATATATATTATGTATGAGAGCTGTATACGATATATATATATTTATATAGGAGGGCTGTATACGATATATAATATATTATGTAGGAGGGCTGTATACGATATATATATATTATGTAGGAGGGCTGTATACGATATATATATATTATGTAGAGAGCTGTATACGATATATATATATTATGTAGGAGAGCTGTATACGATATATATATATTATGTAGGAGGGCTGTATACGATATATATATATTATGTAGGAAGTGCTGTATACGATATATATATATTA
>NW_027285586.1:5000-32500 GCF_040894005.1 Engystomops pustulosus | reverse complement strand
GAGCAGCCGCTCGGCCGTATCCGGCGGCATGTCACTGTTCCCCGGCCAGACTTGGCGGCAAGTCCCGGGGGACGAACAAGCCCATGGAAGTAGGGGCTCAGCGGGAGCAGCCAGTTGGCCTATCCGGCCACATGTCACTGTCCCCCGGCCAGACTTGGCGGCAAGTCCCGGGGAGGAACAAGCCCATGGAAGTAGGAGCTCCTACTTCCAAAGCGATGACGTCAGCGGGAGAAGCCGCTCGGCCTATCCGGCCACATGTCACCGTCCCCCGGCCACACTTGGCTATAGGTCCCGGGGAGGAATAATGCCCATGGAAGTAGGAGCTCCTACTTCCAAAGGGGCAAGTCAGCGGGAGCAGCCACTTGGCCTATTCGGCCAAGTTTCACTGTTCCCCGGCCACACTTGGCTGTAGGTCCCGGAGAGGAATAATGCCCATGGAAGTAAGAGCTCCTACCTCCAAAGGGGCAAGTCAGCGGGAGAAGCCACTTGGCCTATCCGGCCACATGTCACTGTCCCCCGGCCAAGCTTGGCTGTAGGTCCCGGGGAGGAATAATGCCCATGGAAGTAGGAGCTCCTACTTCCAAAGGGGCAAGTCAGCGGAAGAAGCCACTAGTTCTATCCGGCCAAGAGTCACTGTTCCCCGGCCTTACTTGGCAGTAGGTCCCGGGGAGGAATAATGCCCATGGAAGTAGGAGCTCCTACTTCCAAAGGGGCAAGTCAGCGGGAGAAGCCACTTGGCCTATCCGGCCAAGAGTCACTGTTCCCCGGCCACTCTTGGCAGTAGGTCCCGGGGAGGAATAATGCCCATGGAAGTAGGAGCTCCTACTTCCAAAGGGGCAAGTCAGCGGGAGAAGCCACTAGTTCTATCCGGCCAAGAGTCACTGTTCCCCGGCTACACTTGGCAGTAGGTCCCGGGGAGGAATAATGCCCATGGAAGTAGGAGCTACTACCTCCAAAGGGTGAAGACACTTGGCTCTAAGTCCCCGAGAGGTATACTGCCCATGGGAGTAAGAGCTCCTACTTCCAAAGGGGCAAGTCAGCGGGAGAAGCCACTTGGCCTACCCGGCCAAGAGTCACTGTTCCCCGGCCACACTTGGCAGTAGGTCCCGGGGAGGAATAATGCCCATGGAAGTAGGAGCTCCTACTTCCAAAGGGGCAAGTCAGCGGGAGAAGCCACTTGGCCTACGCGGCCAAGAGTCACTGTTCCCCGGCCACACTTGGCAGTAGGTCCCGGGGAGGAATAATGCCCATGGAAGTAGGAGCTCCTACTTCCAAAGGGGCAAGTCAGCGGGAGAAGCCACTTGGCCTATCCAACCACATGTCACTGTCCCCCGGCCACACTTGGCTGTAGGTCCCGGGGAGGAATAATGCCCATGGAAGTAGGAGCTCCTACTTCCAAAGGGGCAAGTCAGCGGAAGAAGCCACTAGTTCTATCCGGCCAAGAGTCACTGTTCCCCGGCCTTACTTGGCAGTAGGTCCCGGGGAGGAATAATGCCCATGGAAGTAGGAGCTCCTACTTCCAAAGGGGCAAGTCAGCGGGAGAAGCCACTTGGCCTATCCGGCCAAGAGTCACTGTTCCCCGGCCACACTTGGCAATAGGTCCCGGGGAGGAATAATGCCCATGGAAGTAGGAGCTCCTACTTCCAAAGGGGCAAGTCAGCGGGAGAAGCCACTAGTTCTATCCGGCCAAGAGTCACTGTTCCCCGGCTACACTTGGCAGTAGGTCCCGGGGAGGAATAATGCCCATGGAAGTAGGAGCTACTACCTCCAAAGGGTGAAGACACTTGGCTCTAAGTCCCCGAGAGGTATACTGCCCATGGGAGTAAGAGCTCCTACTTCCAAAGGGGCAAGTCAGCGGGAGAAGCCACTTGGCCTACCCGGCCAAGAGTCACTGTTCCCCGGCCACACTTGGCAGTAGGTCCCGGGGAGGAATAATGCCCATGGAAGTAGGAGCTCCTACTTCCAAAGGGGCAAGTCAGCGGGAGAAGCCACTTGGCCTACCCGGCCAAGAGTCACTGTTCCCCGGCCACACTTGGCAGTAGGTCCCAAGGAGGAATAATGCCCATGGAAGTAGGAGCTCCTACTTCCAAAGGGGCAAGTCAGCGGGAGAAGCCACTTGGCCTATCCGGCCACATGTCACTGTCCCCCGGCCACACTTGGCTGTAGGTCCCGGGGAGGAATAATGCCCATGGAAGTAGGAGCTCCTACTTCCAAAGGGGCAAGTCAGCGGAAGAAGCCACTAGTTCTATCCGGCCAAGAGTCACTGTTCCCCGGCCTTACTTGGCAGTAGGTCCCGGGGAGGAATAATGCCCATGGAAGTAGGAGCTCCTACTTCCAAAGGGGCAAGTCAGCGGGAGAAGCCACTTGGCCTATCCGGCCAAGAGTCACTGTTCCCCGGCCACACTTGGCAATAGGTCCCGGGGAGGAATAATGCCCATGGAAGTAGGAGCTCCTACTTCCAAAGGGGCAAGTCAGCGGGAGAAGCCACTAGTTCTATCCGGCCAAGAGTCACTGTTCCCCGGCCACACTTGGCAGTAGGTCCCGGGGAGGAATAATGCCCATGGAAGTAGGAGCTACCACCTCCAAAGGGTGAAGACACTTGGCTCTAAGTCCCCGAGAGGTATACTGCCCATGGGAGTAAGAGCTCCTACTTCCAAAGGGGCAAGTCAGCGGGAGAAGCCACTTGGCCTATCCGGCCAAGAGTCACTGTTCCCCGGCCACACTTGGCAGTAGGTCCCGGAGAGGAATAGTGCCCATGGAAGTAGGAGCTCCTACTTCCAAAGGGGCAAGTCAGCGGGAGAAGCCACTTGGCCTACACGGCCAAGAGTCACTGTTCCCCGGCCACACTTGGCAGTAGGTCCCGGGGAGGAATAATGCCCATGGAAGTAGGAGCTACTACCTCCAAAGGGGCAAGTCAGCGGGAGAAGCCACTTGGCCTATCCGGCCAAGAGTCACTGTTCCCCGGCCACTCTTGGCAGTAGGTCCCGGGGAGGAATAATGCCCATGGAAGTAGGAGCTCCTACCTCCAAAGGGGCAAGTCAGCGGGAGAAGCCACTTGGCCTACCCGGCCAAGAGTCACTGTTCCCCGGCCACACTTGGCAGTAGGTCCCGGGGAGGAATAATGCCCATGGAAGTAGGAGCTCCTACCTCCAAAGGGGCAAGTCAGCGGGAGAAGCCACTTGGCCTATCCGGCCAAGAGTCACTGTTCCCCGGCCACACTTGGCAGTAGGTCCCGGGGAGGAATAATGCCCATGGAAGTAAGAGCTCCTACTTCCAAAGGGGCAAGTCAGCGGGAGAAGCCACTTGGCCTATCCGGCCAAGAGTCACTGTTCCCCGGCCACACTTGGCAATAGGTCCCGGGGAGGAATAATGCCCATGGAAGTAGGAGCTCCTACTTCCAAAGGGGCAAGTCAGCGGGAGAAGCCACTTGGCCTATCCGGCCAAGAGTCACTGTTCCCCGGCCACACTTGGCAGTAGGTCCCGGGGAGGAATAATGCCCATGGAAGTAGGAGCTCCTACTTCCAAAGGGGCAAGTCAGCGGGAGAAGCCACTTGGCCTATCCGGCCACATGTCACTGTCCCCCGGCCAAGCTTGGCTGTAGGTCCCGGGGAGGAATAATGCCCATGGAAGTAGGAGCTCCTACTTCCAAAGGGGCAAGTCAGCGGAAGAAGCCACTAGTTCTATCCGGCCAAGAGTCACTGTTCCCCGGCCACACTTGGCAGTAGGTCCCGGGGAGGAATAATGCCCATGGAAGTAGGAGCTCCTACTTCCAAAGGGGCAAGTCAGCGGGAGAAGCCACTTGGCCTACCCAGGCAAGAGTCACTGTTCCCCGGCCACACTTGGCAGTAGGTCCCGGGGAGGAATAATGCCCATGGAAGTAGGAGCTCCTACTTCCAAAGGGGCAAGTCAGCGGGAGAAGCCACTTGGCCTATCCGGCCAAGAGTCACTGTTCCCCGGCCACACTTGGCAGTAGGTCCCGGGGAGGAATAATGACCATGGAAGTAAGAGCTCCTACTTCCAAAGGGGCAAGTCAGCGGGAGAAGCCACTTGGCCTATCCGGCCAAGAGTCACTGTTCCCCGGCCACACTTGGCAGTAGGTCCCGGGGAGGAATAATGCCCATGGAAGTAAGAGCTCCTACTTCCATAGGGGCAAGTCAGCGGGAGAAGCCACTTGGCCTATCCGGCCAAGAGTCACTGTTCCCCGGCTACACTTGGCAGTAGGTCCCGGGGAGGAATAATGACCATGGAAGTAAGAGCTCCTACTTCCAAAGGGGCAAGTCAGCGGGAGAAGCCACTTGGCCTATGCGGCCAAGAGTCACTGTTCCCCGGCCACACTTGGCAGTAGGTCCCGGGGAGGAATAATGCCCATGGAAGTAAGAGCTCCTACTTCCAAAGGGGCAAGTCAGCGGGAGAAGCCACTTGGCCTATCCGGCCAAGAGTCACTGTTCCCCGGCTACACTTGGCAGTAGGTCCCGGGGAGGAATAATGACCATGGAAGTAAGAGCTCCTACTTCCAAAGGGGCAAGTCAGCGGGAGAAGCCACTTGGCCTATGCGGCCAAGAGTCACTGTTCCCCGGCCACACTTGGCAGTAGGTCCCGGGGAGGAATAATGCCCATGGAAGTAAGAGCTCCTACTTCCAAAGGGGCAAGTCAGCGGGAGAAGCCACTTGGCCTATCCGGCAAAGAGTCACTGTTCCCCGGCTACACTTGGCAGTAGGTCCCGGGGAGGAATAATGACCATGGAAGTAAGAGCTCCTACTTCCAAAGGGGCAAGTCAGCGGGAGAAGCCACTTGGCCTATCCGGCCAAGAGTCACTGTTCCCCGGCCACACTTGGCAGTAGGTCCCGGGGAGGAATAATGCCCATGGAAGTAAGAGCTCCTACTTCCAAAGGGGCAAGTCAGCGGGAGAAGCCACTTGGCCTATCCGGCCAAGAGTCACTGTTCCCCGGCCACACTTGGCAGTAGGTCCCGGGGAGGAATAATGCCCATGGAAGTAGGAGCTCCTACTTCCAAAGGGGCAAGTCAGCGGGAGAAGCCACTTGGCCTACCCGGCCAAGAGTCACTGTTCCCCGGCCACACTTGGCAGTAGGTCCCGGGGAGGAATAATGCCCATGGAAGTAGGAGCTCCTACTTCCAAAGGGGCAAGTCAGCGGGAGAAGCCACTTGGCCTATCCGGCCAAGAGTCACTGTCCCCCGGCCACACTTGGCAGTAGGTCCCGGGGAGGAATAATGCCCATGGAAGTAGGAGCTCCTACTTCCAAAGGGGCAAGTCAGCGGGAGAAGCCACTTCGCCTACCCGGCCAAGTGTCACTGTCCCCCGGCCAGACTTGGCGGCAAGTCCCGGGGAGGAATAATGCCCATGGAAGTAGGAGCTCACTTGGCTCTAAGTCTTCGAGAGGTATAATGCCCATGGAAGTAAGAGCTCCTACTTCCAAAGGGGCAAGTCAGCGGGAGAAGCCACTTCGCCTACCCGGCCAAGTGTCACTGTCCCCCGGCCAGACTTGGCGGCAAGTCCCGGGGAGGAATAATGCCCATGGAAGTAGGAGCTCCTACTTCCGAAGGGGCAAGTCAGCGGGAGAAGCCACTTCGCCTACCCGGCCAAGTGTCACTGTCCCCCGGCCAGACTTGGCGGCAAGTCCCGGGGAGGAATAATGCCCATGGAAGTAGGAGCTCACTTGGCTCTAAGTCTTCGAGAGGTATAATGCCCATGGAAGTAAGAGCTCCTACTTCCAAAGGGGCAAGTCAGCGGGAGAAGCCACTTCGCCTACCCGGCCAAGTGTCACTGTCCCCCGGCCAGACTTGGCGGCAAGTCCCGGGGAGGAATAATGCCCATGGAAGTAGGAGCTCCTACTTCCAAAGGGGCAAGTCAGCGGGAGAAGCCACTTGGCCTATCCGGCCAAGAGTCACTGTTCCCCGGCCACACTTGGCAGGAGGTCCCGGGGAGGAATAATGCCCATGGAAGTAGGAGCTCCTACTTCCAAAGGGGCAAGTCAGCGGGAGAAGCCACTTGGCCTATCCGGCCAAGAGTCACTGTTCCCCGGCCACACTTGGCAGTAGGTCCCGGGGAGGAATAATGCCCATGGAAGTAGGAGCTCCTACTTCCAAAGGGGCAAGTCAGCGGGAGAAGCCACTTGGCCTAACCGGCCAAGAGTCACTGTTCCCCGGCCACACTTGGCAGTAGGTCCCGGGGAGGAATAATGCCCATGGAAGTAGGAGCTCCTACTTCCAAAGGGGCAAGTCAGCGGGAGAAGCCACTTGGCCTATCCGGCCAAGAGTCACTGTTCCCCGGCCACACTTGGCAGTAGGTCCCGGGGAGGAATAATGCCCATGGAAGTAGGAGCTCCTACACCCAAAGGGGCAAGTCAGCGGGAGAAGCCACTTGGCCTAACCGGCCAAGAGTCACTGTTCCCCGGCCACACTTGGCAGTAGGTCCCGGGGAGGAATAATGCCCATGGAAGTAGGAGCTCCTACTTCCAAAGGGGCAAGTCAGCGGGAGAAGCCACTTGGCCTATCCGGCCACATGTCACTGTTCCCCGGCCACACTTGGCAGTAGGTCCCGGGGAGGAATAATGCCCATGGAAGTAGGAGCTCCTACTTCCAAAGGGGCAAGTCAGCGGGAGAAGCCACTAGTTCTATCCGGCCAAGAGTCACTGTTCCCCGGCCACACTTGGCAGTAGGTCCCGGGGAGGAATAATGCCCATGGAAGTAGGAGCTCACTTGGCTCTAAGTCTTCGAGAGGTATAATGCCCATGGAAGTAAGAGCTCCTACTTCCAAAGGGGCAAGTCAGCGGGAGAAGCCACTTCGCCTACCCGGCCAAGTGTCACTGTCCCCCGGCCAGACTTGGCGGCAAGTCCCGGGGAGGAATAATGCCCATGGAAGTAGGAGCTCCTACTTCCAAAGGGGCAAGTCAGCGGGAGAAGCCACTTCGCCTACCCGGCCAAGTGTCACTGTCCCCCGGCCAGACTTGGCGGCAAGTCCCGGGGAGGAATAATGCCCATGGAAGTAGGAGCTCCTCCTTCCAAAGGGGCAAGTCAGCGGGAGAAGCCACTTCGCCTACCCGGCCAAGTGTCACTGTCCCCCGGCCAGACTTGGCGGCAAGTCCCGGGGAGGAATAATGCCCATGGAAGTAGGAGCTCACTTGGCTCTAAGTCTTCGAGAGGTATAATGCCCATGGAAGTAAGAGCTCCTACTTCCAAAGGGGCAAGTCAGCGGGAGAAGCCACTTCGCCTACCCGGCCAAGTGTCACTGTCCCCCGGCCAGACTTGGCGGCAAGTCCCGGGGAGGAATAATGCCCATGGAAGTAGGAGCTCCTACTTCCAAAGGGGCAAGTCAGCGGGAGAAGCCACTTCGCCTACCCGGCCAAGTGTCACTGTCCCCCGGCCAGACTTGGCGGCAAGTCCCGGGGAGGAATAATGCCCATGGAAGTAGGAGCTCCTCCTTCCAAAGGGGCAAGTCAGCGGGAGAAGCCACTTCGCCTACCCGGCCAAGTGTCACTGTCCCCCGGCCAGACTTGGCGGCAAGTCCCGGGGAGGAATAATGCCCATGGAAGTAGGAGCTCCTACTTCCAAAGGGGCAAGTCAGCGGGAGAAGCCACTTCGCCTACCCGGCCAAGTGTCACTGTCCCCCGGCCAGACTTGGCGGCAAGTCCCGGGGAGGAATAATGCCCATGGAAGTAGGAGCTCCTACTTCCAAAGGGGCAAGTCAGCGGGAGAAGCCACTTCGCCTACCCGGCCAAGTGTCACTGTCCCCCGGCCAGACTTGGCGGCAAGTCCCGGGGAGGAATAATGCCCATGGAAGTAGGAGCTCCTACTTCCAAAGGGGCAAGTCAGCGGGAGAAGCCACTTCGCCTACCCGGCCAAGTGTCACTGTCCCCCGGCCAGACTTGGCGGCAAGTCCCGGGGAGGAATAATGCCCATGGAAGTAGGAGCTCACTTGGCTCTAAGTCTTCGAGAGGTATAATGCCCATGGAAGTAAGAGCTCCTACTTCCAAAGGGGCAAGTCAGCGGGAGAAGCCACTTCGCCTACCCGGCCAAGTGTCACTGTCCCCCGGCCAGACTTGGCGGCAAGTCCCGGGGAGGAATAATGCCCCATGGAGCTCGGGCAGACTAGAAGTAACCTCGTCTGCCCGCTGGAGGGCGCCCTTCCCGGAGCGGAGGGGACCCCCTTGGCCACAAAGTGCAAGCCGAGTTTGGAGCTCGAAACCCGGCCACGCTTGGTCGTAGGTCCCGGTGAGGAACATGGCCATGGAAGTCGGAGCTCAAACCTCCAAATTGACCTCAGCGGGAGCACTTGCTGAGGCTGCCCGGGCATGGGTTACTGTTCCCCGGGCACACTTGGTCGTAGGTCCAAGTGTGGAACGTGTCCATGGAAGTTGAAGTGAAGAGAACCGCGAAAGGGAGTTTTTGCGCGAAGCCGCGGCCGAGGAGGGCTCACCGATCCCGGCGTGATTTCTGCCAGGCCCGGTACCCAAACCGAACTCCGCATGGTGGCTGGATCCGCGACCCTGGAACCCTGGGCCGGGAGCCTAGGGGCGAGAGGGGCCCCATGGAGCTCGGGCAGACTAGAAGTACCCTCGTCTGCCCGCTGGAGGGCGCCCTTCCCGGAGCGGAGGGGACCCCCCAAGCGACCAAGTGCAAGCCGAGTTTGGAGCTCGAAACTCGGCCACACTTGGTAGTATGTCCCGGTGAGGAACATGCCCATGGAAGTAAGAGCTCAGCGGGAGCAGCCACTCAGGCTACCCGGGAATGTGTCACTGTCCCCCGGCCAAGACTTGGCGGCAGGTCCCGGGGAGGAATAGTGCTCATGGAAGTAGCTCAGCGGGAGCAGCCACTCAGGCTACCCGGGAATGTGTCACTGTCCCCCGGCCAGACTTGGCGGCAGGTCCCGGGGAGGAATAGTGCTCATGGAAGTAGCTCAGCGGGAGCAGCCACTCAGGCTACCCGGGAATGTGTCACTGTCCCTCGGCCACACTTGGTCGTTGATTCCTGATGAGGAACATGCCCATGGCACTAAAGAGTGCAGCGGGAGCAGCCGCTCAGGCTACCCGGGAATGTGTCACTGTCCCCCGGCCAGACTTGGCGGCAGGTCCCGGGGAGGAATAGTGCCCATGGAAGTCGGAGCTCCAACCTCCAAGTTGACCTCAGCGGGAGCAGCCGCTGAGGCTACCCGGGCATGGGTGACTGTTCCCCGGCCACACTTGGTCGGAGGTCCCGGTGTGGAACATGCCCATGGAAGTTGAAGGGAAGAGAACCGCGAAAGGGAGTTTGGAGGCTGAGCCGCGGCCGAGGAGGTCTCACCGATCCCGGCGTGATTCCAGCCAGGCCCGGTACCCTATACCGAACTCGACAGGGTGGCTGTATCCGGGACCCTGGAACCCTGGGCGGGGAGCCTAGGGGCGAGAGGGGCCCCATGGAGCTCGGGCAGACTAGAAGTACCCTCGTCTGCCCGCTGGAGGGCGCCCTTCCCGGAGCGGAGGGGACCCCCCAAGCGACCAAGTGCAAGCCGAGTTTGGAGCTCGAAACCCGGCCACACTTGGTAGTTGGTCCCGGTGAGGAACATGCCCATGGAAGTAAGAGCTCAGCGGGAGCAGCCACTCAGGCTACCCGGCAATGTGTCACTGTCCCCCGGCCAAGACTTGGCGGCAAGTCCCGGGGAGGAATAGTGCCCATGGAAGTAGCTCAGCGGGAGCAGCTGCTGAGGCTACCCGGGAATGTGTCACTGTCCCCCGGCCAGACTTGGCGGCAGGTCCCGGGGAGGAATAGTGCTCATGGAAGTAGCTCAGCGGGAGCAGCTGCTGAGGCTACCCGGGAATGTGTCACTGTCCCTGGGCCACACTTGGTCGTTGGTTCCTGATGAGGAACATGCCCATGGAAGTAAGAGTTCAGCGGGAGAAGCCGCTCAAGCTACCCGGGAATGTGTCACTGTCCCCCGGCCAGACTTGGCGGCAGGTCCCGGGGAGGAACAGTGCCCATGGAAGTCGGAGCTCCAACCTCCAAGTTGACCTCAGCGGGAGCACTTGCTGAGGCTACCCGGGCATGGGCGACTGTTCCCCGGCCACACTTGGTCGGAGGTCCCGGTGTGGAACATGCCCATGGAAGTTGAAGGGAAGAGAACCGCGAAAGGGAGTCTGGAGGCTGAGCCGCGGCCGAGGAGGTCTCACCGATCCCGGCGTGATTCCAGCCAGGCCCGGTACCCTATACCGAACTCGACAGGGTGGCTGTATCCGGGACCCTGGAACCCTGGGCGGGGAGCCTAGGGGCGAGAGGGGCCCCATGGAGCTCGGGCAGACTAGAAGTACCCTCGTCTGCCCGCTGGAGGGCGCCCTTCCCGGAGCGGAGGGGACCCCCCAAGCGACCAAGTGCAAGCCGAGTTTGGAGCTCGAAACCCGGCCACACTTGGTAGTATGTCCCGGTGAGGAACATGCCCATGGAAGTAAGAGCTCAGCGGGAGCAGCCACTCAGGCTACCCGGGAATGTGTCACTGTCCCCCGGCCAAGACTTGGCGGCAAGTCCCGGGGAGGAATAGTTCCCATGGAAGTAGCTCAGCGGGAGCAGCTGCTGAGGCTACCCGGGAATGTGTCACTGTCCCCCGGCCAGACTTGGCGGCAGGTCCCGGGGAGGAATAGTGCTCATGGAAGTAGCTCAGCGGGAGCAGCTGCTGAGGCTACCCGGGAATGTGTCACTGTCCCTGGGCCACACTTGGTCGTTGGTTCCTGATGAGGAACATGCCCATGGAAGTAAGAGTTCAGCGGGAGAAGCCGCTCAAGCTACCCGGGAATGTGTCACTGTCCCCCGGCCAGACTTGGCGGCAGGTCCCGGGGAGGAACAGTGCCCATGGAAGTCTGAGCTCCAACCTCCAAGTTGACCTCAGCGGGAGCACTTGCTGAGGCTACCCGGGCATGGGCGACTGTTCCCCGGCCACACTTGGTCGGAGGTCCCGGTGTGGAACATGCCCATGGAAGTTGAAGGGAAGAGAACCGCGAAAGGGAGTTTGGAGGCTGAGCCGCGGCCGAGGAGGTCTCACCGATCCCGGCGTGATTCCAGCCAGGCCCGGTACCCTATACCGAACTCGACAGGGTGGCTGTATCCGGGACCCTGGAACCCTGGGCGGGGAGCCTAGGGGCGAGAGGGGCCCCATGGAGCTCGGGCAGACTAGAAGTACCCTCGTCTGCCCGCTGGAGGGCGCCCTTCCCGGAGCGGAGGGGACCCCCCAAGCGACCAAGTGCAAGCCGAGTTTGGAGCTCGAAACCCGGCCACACTTGGTAGTTGGTCCCGGTGAGGAACATGCCCATGGAAGTAAGAGCTCAGCGGGAGCAGCCACTCAGGCTACCCGGCAATGTGTCACTGTCCCCCGGCCAAGACTTGGCGGCAAGTCCCGGGGAGGAATAGTGCCCATGGAAGTAGCTCAGCGGGAGCAGCTGCTGAGGCTACCCGGGAATGTGTCACTGTCCCCCGGCCAGACTTGGCGGCAGGTCCCGGGGAGGAATAGTGCTCATGGAAGTAGCTCAGCGGGAGCAGCTGCTGAGGCTACCCGGGAATGTGTCACTGTCCCTGGGCCACACTTGGTCGTTGGTTCCTGATGAGGAACATGCCCATGGAAGTAAGAGTTCAGCGGGAGAAGCCGCTCAAGCTACCCGGGAATGTGTCACTGTCCCCCGGCCAGACTTGGCGGCAGGTCCCGGGGAGGAACAGTGCCCATGGAAGTCGGAGCTCCAACCTCCAAGTTGACCTCAGCGGGAGCACTTGCTGAGGCTACCCGGGCATGGGCGACTGTTCCCCGGCCACACTTGGTCGGAGGTCCCGGTGTGGAACATGCCCATGGAAGTTGAAGGGAAGAGAACCGCGAAAGGGAGTCTGGAGGCTGAGCCGCGGCCGAGGAGGTCTCACCGATCCCGGCGTGATTCCAGCCAGGCCCGGTACCCTATACCGAACTCGACAGGGTGGCTGTATCCGGGACCCTGGAACCCTGGGCGGGGAGCCTAGGGGCGAGAGGGGCCCCATGGAGCTCGGGCAGACTAGAAGTACCCTCGTCTGCCCGCTGGAGGGCGCCCTTCCCGGAGCGGAGGGGACCCCCCAAGCGACCAAGTGCAAGCCGAGTTTGGAGCTCGAAACCCGGCCACACTTGGTAGTTGGTCCCGGTGAGGAACATGCCCATGGAAGTAAGAGCTCAGCGGGAGCAGCCACTCAGGCTACCCGGCAATGTGTCACTGTCCCCCGGCCAAGACTTGGCGGCAAGTCCCGGGGAGGAATAGTGCCCATGGAAGTAGCTCAGCGGGAGCAGCTGCTGAGGCTACCCGGGAATGTGTCACTGTCCCTGGGCCACACTTGGTCGTTGGTTCCTGATGAGGAACATGCCCATGGAAGTAAGAGTTCAGCGGGAGAAGCCGCTCAAGCTACCCGGGAATGTGTCACTGTCCCCCGGCCAGACTTGGCGGCAGGTCCCGGGGAGGAACAGTGCCCATGGAAGTCGGAGCTCCAACCTCCAAGTTGACCTCAGCGGGAGCACTTGCTGAGGCTACCCGGGCATGGGCGACTGTTCCCCGGCCACACTTGGTCGGAGGTCCCGGTGTGGAACATGCCCATGGAAGTTGAAGGGAAGAGAACCGCGAAAGGGAGTTTGGAGGCTGAGCCGCGGCCGAGGAGGTCTCACCGATCCCGGCGTGATTCCAGCCAGGCCCGGTACCCTATACCGAACTCGACAGGGTGGCTGTATCCGGGACCCTGGAACCCTGGGCGGGGAGCCTAGGGGCGAGAGGGGCCCCATGGAGCTCGGGCAGACTAGAAGTACCCTCGTCTGCCCGCTGGAGGGCGCCCTTCCCGGAGCGGAGGGGACCCCCCAAGCGACCAAGTGCAAGCCGAGTTTGGAGCTCGAAACCCGGCCACACTTGGTAGTATGTCCCGGTGAGGAACATGCCCATGGAAGTGAGAGCTCAGCGGGAGCAGCCACTCAGGCTACCCGGGAATGTGTCACTGTCCCCCGGCCAAGACTTGGCGGCAAGTCCCGGGGAGGAATAGTGCCCATGGAAGTAGCTCAGCGGGAGCAGCCACTCAGGCTACCCGGGAATGTGTCACTGTCCCCCGGCCAAGACTTGGCGGCAAGTCCCGGGGAGGAATAGTGCCCATGGAAGTAGCTCAGCGGGAGCAGCCACTCAGGCTACCCGGGAATGTGTCACTGTCCCTCGGCCACACTTGGTCGTAGGTCCCGGTGAGGAACATGCCCATGGAAGTCGGAGCTCCAACCTCCAACCGGGTGAAGCCTCCGAGAGCTAGCCGGGAATAGGGCGCCAATCCCGGCTACCGCCCTCCAGGCTTGCCCCGGTCGAAAGACCTACGTCCTCGCACCAGCACAAGCGCAAAAATTTTCTAAGTGTGGGAGAACCGAGGACCCGCCCGGTGGCACTCTGCCTCTCGCTGCCGCCCTCCTGGAAGCGTCCTCGGTCACTGTGTGTGCGGCAGATATCAGAGCTCCGGAAAGGTGAAAAAGAACCGGTAAGAGGGCGAATCCGGCAGCTCCCTGCCGGGCGAGGACCACCGCGAGCGGCGGGGACGTCAGACGGGAGACGCGCGGCGGACCTTCCGTCGGAGTGCCTGGGATTTTGACCTCGGAGAAGTTCGAAAAAATTATGCGGTCGGAGCTGTCTGCCCCGGCCGGGGAAGGCTCACCGCCGGCGGCTGCCAACCCCTGGCTTGCCCGCTGGATGCCCTTTCGGAGGCTGCTGAAAAAGAACTGTCAGGCGGGCACCTCTCGGAAGAACCGCAGACCAAAACGACCGGTAAAAATTTTGGGCGATCCGACACGTAGTGCACCTTCGGCGGCAGAGAAAAGCAGCAAAAATACCGGTCAGAGAAGGGGAGTTTTGGTCGACTCTGCCAGGTTTTTGCACTAAGTCAGATCCGTAATGCCAGCGGGACTGAGTCGCTTTTGCGTGCCGTGGTCCTGGAGGCCTGCTCGGACAGAGCGGTCCTTCGGGTCCCGCGGGAAGGGGCATTTCATGTTCCTCTGCGGGAGGTGATCCATTTTCTGCGGGAAATGGCGAGCCCCTTCGGCTACAAGAGTGTGTAGGTCCCGCTCAACAGTCTACGTCCTTAACCATCGGGGACTTTGTAGATTTTGCCCAAAATCGCTCTCCGCAGAACAGAGCGTGAGGTCTCCGCGGCGGAGGCCGGAAAAGGTGCGAGGTGAGCGGCATGGTATGACTGGGCTCGTGCCGCTCACTGCTACCCGGAGCGTGGCGCCCTCCGGGTAAAAGGCTAGCCGGGGCGAGTAGGTGGGATGACGGGCGCATAAGCAACGCCGTCCCCGCCGTACAAGGTGCCGGTGGCCTGGCGAACCACCGGCGTAAGGCTAGCCAGGGCGGACCGCGGGGCAGAGGGCGCATAAGCCACGCTCTCTCTCCATCCCACCAGCACAAGCGAAATATTTTCAAAGTGTGGGAGAACCGGCTTCCCGACCGGTGGCACTCTGCCTCTCGCTGCCGCCCTCCTGGAAGCGTCCTCGGTCACTCGGAGTACGGCAGATTTAAGAGCTCCGGAATGGTGAAAAAGAACCGGAGAGAGGGCGACTCCGGCTTCTCTCTGCCGGGCGAGGACCACCGCAGGCGGCGGGGACGTCTGACAGGAGACGGCGCTGCGGGCAGGCTTTAAAAGTGCATGGGGTTTTGGCCTCGGCAAAAGTCGAAAAAATTATGCGGTCGGAGCTGTCTGCCCCGGCCGGGGAAGGCTCACCGCCGGCGGCTGCCAACCCCTGGCTTGCCCGCTGGATGCCCTTTCGGAGGCTTCTGAAAAAGAACTGTCAGGCGGGCACCTCTCGGAAGAACCGCAGACCAAAACGACCGGTAAAAATTTTGGGCGATCCGACCCGTAGTGCACCTTCGGCGGCAGAGAAAAGCAACAAAAATACCGGTCAGAGAAGGGGAGTTTTGGTCGACTCTGCCAGGTTTTTGCACTAAGTCAGATCCGTAATGCCAGCGGGACTGAGTCGCTTTTGCGTGCCGTGGTCCTGGAGGCCTGCTCGGACAGAGCGGTCCTGCGGGTCCCGCGGGAAGGGGCATTTCATGTTCCTCTGCGGGAGGTGATCCATTTTCTGCGGGAAATGGCGAGCCCCTTCGGCTACAAGAGTGTGTAGGTCCCGCTGAACAGTCTACGTCCTTAACCATCGGGGACTTTGTAGATTTTGCCCAAAATCGCTCTCCGCAGAACAGAGCGTGAGGTCTCCGCGGCGGAGGCCGGAAAAGGTGCGAGGTGAGCGGCATGGTATGACTGGGCTCGTGCCGCTCACTGCTACCCGGAGCGTGGCGCCCTCCGGGTAAAAGGCTAGCCGGGGCGAGTAGGTGGGATGACGGGCGCATAAGCAACGCCGTCCCCGCCGTACAAGGTGCCGGTGGCCTGGCGAACCACCGGCGTAAGGCTAGCCAAGGGCGTACCGCGGGGCAGAGGGCGCATAAGCCACGCTCTCTCTCCATCCCACCAGCACAAGCGAAAAATTTTCAAAGTGTGGGAGAACCGGCTTCCCGACCGGTTGCACTCTGCCTCTCGCTGCCGCCCTCCTGGAAGCGTCCTCGGTCACTCGGAGTATGGCAGATTTAAGAGCTCCGGAATGGTGAAAAAGAACCGGAGAGAGGGCGACTCCGGCTTCTCTCTGCCGGGCGAGGACCACCGCAGGCGGCGGGGACGTCTGACAGGAGACGGCGCTGCGGGCAGGCTTTAAAAGTGCATGGGGTTTTGGCCTCGGCGAAAGTCGAAAAAATTATGCGGTCGGAGCTGTCTGCCCCGGCCGGGGAAGGCTCACCGCCGGCGGCTGCCAACCCCTGGCTTGCCCGCTGGATGGCCTTTCGGAGGCTGCTGAAAAAGAACTGTCAGGCGGGCACCTCTCGGAAGAACCGCAGACCAAAACGACCGGTAAAAATTTTGGGCGATCCGACCCGTAGTGCACCTTCGGCGGCAGAGAAAAGCAACAAAAATACCGGTCAGAGAAGGGGAGTTTTGGTCGACTCTGCCAGGTTTTTGCACTAAGTCAGATCCGTAATGCCAGCGGGACTGAGTCGCTCTTGCGTGCCGTGGTCCTGGAAGCCTGCTCGGACAGAGTGGTCCTTCGGGTCCCGCGGGAAGGGGCATTTCATGTTCCTCTGCGGGAGGTGGTCCATTTTCTGCGGGAAATGGCGAGCCCCTTCGGCTGCAAGAGTGTGTAGGTCCCGCTCAACAGTCTACGTCCTTAACCATCGGGGACTTTGTAGATTTTGGTCAAGATCGCCCCCCGCATGTCCTAGCGGGAGGTCTCCGCGGCGGAGGCCGGAAAAGGTGCGAGGTGAGCGGCATGGTATGACTGGGCTCGTGCCGCTCACTGCTACCCGGAGCGTGGCGCCCTCCGGGTAAAAGGCTAGCCGGGGCGAGTAGGTGGGATGACGGGCGCATAAGCAACGCCGTCCCCGCCGTACAAGGTGCCGGTGGCCTGGCGAACCACCGGCGTAAGGCTAGCCAAGGGCGTACCGCGGGGCAGAGGGCGCATAAGCCACGCTCTCTCTCCATCCCACCAGCACAAGCGAAAAATTTTCAAAGTGTGGGAGAACCGGCTTCCCGACCAGTTGCACTCTGCCTCTCGCTGCCGCCCTCCTGGAAGCGTCCTCGGTCACTCGGAGTATGGCAGATTTAAGAGCTCCGGAATGGTGAAAAAGAACCGGAGAGAGGGCGACTCCGGCTTCTCTCTGCCGGGCGAGGACCACCGCAGGCGGCGGGGACGTCTGACAGGAGACGGCGCTGCGGGCAGGCTTTAAAAGTGCAAGGGGTTTTGGCCTCGGCGAAAGTCGAAAAAATTATGCGGTCGGAGCTGTCTGCCCCGGCCGGGGAAGGCTCACCGCCGGCGGCTGCCAACCCCTGGCTTGCCCGCTGGATGGCCTTTCGGAGGCTGCTGAAAAAGAACTGTCAGGCGGGCACCTCTCGGAAGAACCGCAGACCAAAACGACCGGTAAAAATTTTGGGCGATCCGACCCGTAGTGCACCTTCGGCGGCAGAGAAAAGCAACAAAAATACCGGTCAGAGAAGGGGAGTTTTGGTCGACTCTGCCAGGTTTTTGCACTAAGTCAGATCCGTAATGCCAGCGGGACTGAGTCGCTCTTGCGTGCCGTGGTCCTGGAAGCCTGCTCGGACAGAGTGGTCCTTCGGGTCCCGCGGGAAGGGGCATTTCATGTTCCTCTGCGGGAGGTGGTCCATTTTCTGCGGGAAATGGCGAGCCCCTTCGGCTGCAAGAGTGTGTAGGTCCCGCTCAACAGTCTACGTCCTTAACCATCGGGGACTTTGTAGATTTTGGTCAAGATCGCCCCCCGCATGTCCTAGCGGGAGGTCTCCGCGGCGGAGGCCGGAAAAGGTGCGAGGTGAGCGGCATGGTATGACTGGGCTCGTGCCGCTCACTGCTACCCGGAGCGTGGCGCCCTCCGGGTAAAAGGCTAGCCGGGGCGAGTAGGTGGGTTGACGGGCGCATAAGCCACGCCGTCCCCGCCGTACAAGGTGCCGGTGGCCTGGCGAACCACCGGCGTAAGGCTAGCCAAGGGCGTACCGCGGGGCAGAGGGCGCATAAGCCACGCTCTCTCTCCATCCCACCAGCACAAGCGAAAAATTTTCAAAGTGTGGGAGAACCGGCTTCCCGACCGGTGGCACTCTGCCTCTCGCTGCCGTCCTCCTGGAAGCGTCCTCGGTCACTCGGAGTACGGCAGATTTCAGACCTCCGGAATGGTGAAAAAGAACCGGAGAGAGGGCGACTCCGGCTTCTCTCTGCCGGGCGAGGACCACCGCAGGCGGCGGGGACGTCTGACAGGAGACGGCGCTGCGGGCAGGCTTTAAAAGTGCATGGGGTTTTGGCCTCGGCAAAAGTCGAAAAAATTATGCGGTCGGAGCTGTCTGCCCCGGCCGGGGAAGGCTCACCGCCGGCGGCTGCCAACTCATGGCTTGCCCGCTGGATGGCCTTTCGGAGGCTTCTGAAAAAGAACTGTCAGGCGGGCACCTCTCGGAAGAACCGCAGACCAAAACGACCGGTAAAAATTTTGGGCGATCCGACCCGTAGTGCACCTTCGGCGGCAGAGAAAAGCAACAAAAATACCGGTCAGAGAAGGGGAGTTTTGGTCGACTCTGCCAGGTTTTTGCACTAAGTCAGATCCGTAATGCCAGCGGGACTGAGTCGCTTTTGCGTGCCGTGGTCCTGGAGGCCTGCTCGGACAGGGCGGTCCTTTCGGGTCCCGCGGGAAGGGGCATTTCATGTTCCTCTGCGGGAGGTGGTCCATTTTCTGCGGGAAATGGCGAGCCCCTTCGGCTGCAAGAGTGTGTAGGTCCCGCTCAACAGTCTACGTCCTTAACCATCGGGGACTTTGTAGATTTTGGTCAAGATCGCCCCCCGCATGTCCTAGCGGGAGGTCTCCGCGGCGGAGGCCGGAAAAGGTGCGAGGTGAGCGGCATGGTATGACTGGGCTCGTGCCGCTCACTGCTACCCGGAGCGTGGCGCCCTCCGGGTAAAAGGCTAGCCGGGGCGAGCAGGTGGGTTGACGGGCGCATAAGCCACGCCGTCCCCGCCGTACAAGGTGCCGGTGGCCTGGCGAACCACCGGCGTAAGGCTAGACAGGGCGGACCGCGGGGCAGAGGGCGCATAAGCCACGCCGTCCCCGCTGTACAAGGTGCCGGTGGCCTGGCGAACCACCGGCGTAAGGCTAGCCAAGGGCGTACCGCGGGGCAGAGGGCGCATAAGCCACGCTCTCTCTCCATCCCACCAGAACAAGCGAAAAATTTTCAAAGTGTGGGAGAACCGGGGACCCGACCGGTGGCACTCTGCCTCTCGCTGCCGCCCTCCTGGAAGCGTCCTCGGTCACTCGGTGTCCGGCAGATTTCAGAGCTCCGGAATGGTGAAAAAGAACCGGTGAGAGGGCGAAACCGGCTTCTCTCTGCCGGGCGAGGACCACCGCAGGCGGCAAGGGACGTCTGCCAGGAGACGGCGCTGCGGGCAGGCTTTAAAAGTGCATGGGGTTTTGGCCTCGGCGAAAGTCGAAAAAAATTTGCGGTCGGAGCTGTCTGCCCCGGCCGGGGAAGGCTCACCGCCGGCGGCTGCCAACCCCTGGCTTGCCCGCTGGATGCCCTTTCGGAGGCTGCTGAAAAAGAACTGTCAGGCGGGCACCTCTCGGAAGAACCGCAGACCAAAACGACCGGTAAAAATTTTGGGCGATCCGACCCTCAGTGCACCTTCGGCGGCAGAGAAAAGCAACAAAAACACCGGTCAAAGAAGGGAGGTTTTGGTCGACTCTGCCTGGTTTTTGCACAAAGTCAGATCCGTAATGCCAGCGGGACTGAGTCGCTTTTGCGTGCCGTGGTCCTGGAGGCCTGCTCGGACAGAGCGGTCCTTCGGGTCCCGCGGGAAGGGGCATTTCATGTTCCTCTGCGGGAGGTGGTCCATTTTCTGCGGGAAATGGCGAGCCCCATCGGCTACAAGAGTGTGTAGGTCCCGCTCAACAGTCTACGTCCTTAACCATCGGGGACTTTGTAGATTTTGGCAGAAATCGCCCCCCGCAGGTCCTAGCGGGAGGTCTCCGCGGCGGAGGCCGGAGAGGGCGCGAGGTGAGCGGCATGGTATGACTGGGTTCGTGCCGCTCACTGGTACCCGGAGCGTGGCGCCCTCCGGGTAAAAGGCTAGCCGGGGCGAGTAGGTGGGTTGACGGGCGCATAAGCCACGCCGTCCCCGCCGTACAAGGTGCCGGTGGCCTGGCGAACCACCGGCGTAAGGCCAGCCAGGGCGGACCGCGGGGCAGAGGGCGCATAAGCCACGCTCTCTCTCCATCCCACCAGAACAAGCGAAAAATTTTCAAAGTGTGGGAGAACCGGCGACCCGACCGGTGGCACTCTGCCTCTCGCTGCCGCCCTCCTGGAAGCGTCCTCGGTCACTCGGTGTCCGGCAGATTTCAGAGCTCCGGAATGGTGAAAAAGAACCGGAGAGGGGGCGACTCCGGCTTCTCTCTGCCGGGCGAGGACCACCGCAGGCGGCAAGGGACGTCTGACAGGAGACGGCGCTGCGGGCAGGCTTTAAAAGTGCATGGGGTTTTGGCCTCGGCGAAAGTCGAAAAAATTTTGCGGTCGGAGCCGTCTGCCCCGGCCGGGGAAGGCTCACCGCCGGCGGCTGCCAACCCCTGGCTTGCCCGCTGGATGGCCTTTCGGAGGCTGCTGAAAAAGAACTGTCAGGCGGGCACCTCTCGGAAGAACCGCAGACCAAAACGACCGGTAAAAATTTTGGGCGATCCGACCCTCAGTGCACCTTCGGCGGCAGAGAAAAGCATCAAAAATACCGGTCAAAGAAGCGAGGTTTTGGTCGACTCTGCCAGGTTTTTGCACAAAGTGTTGGCATCGTGCGGCGTCGCGCTTTGCCGTACCGTATCCCCAATGGAGCGGCGCCCGGCGGGGTAGGCTAGCCATGTGAGGTCGAGGGCGGGAGGACGGGACGTAAGCCAGGCCGTTCTCCACAAGAAATTCCGGACGCGGAGACCCCTTCTCCGCCCTACGGTCCCCAATGGGGTGGCGCCCGGCGGGTGAGGCTAGCCATGGGAGGACGGGACGTAAGCCAGGCCGTTCTCCACAAGAAATTCCGTACGCGGAGACCCCTTCTCCGCCCTACGGTCCCCAATGGGGTGGCGCCCGGCGGGTGAGGCTAGCCATGTGAGGTCGAGGGCGGGAGGACGGGACGTAAGCCAGGCCGTTCTCCACAAGTAAATTCCGGACGCGGAGACCCCTTCTCCGCCCTACGGTCCCCAATGGGGTGGCGCCCGGCGGGTGAGGCTAGCCGTGTGAGGTCGAGGGCGGGAGGACGGGACGTAAGCCAGGCCGTTCTCCACAAGTAAATTCCGGACGCGGAGACCCCTTCTCCGCCCTACGGTCCCCAATGGGGTGGCGCCCGGCGGGTGAGGCTAGCCATGTGAGGTCGAGGGCGGGAGGACGGGACGTAAGCCAGGCCGTTCTCCACAAGTAAATTCCGGACGCGGAGACCCCTTCTCCGCCCTACGGTCCCCAATGGGGTGGCTCCCGGCGGGTGAGGCTAGCCATGTGAGGTCGAGGGCGGGAGGACGGGACGCAAGCCAGGCCGTTCTCCACAAACTCCCAGCGGTAGAGTCTCGGCTCTCCGCTCTTTTGATCGATCTGACACAGCGCGATCCGGCGGGGCAGGGCACTTTGCTCGGTCAGGGGTATTGGCCCCGGCCGGTTTATGGTAAAGCGTTCCTTAGCCTCAGTCTTGGTCGCGCATCAATCCCCCGCTCCCCGTGAGCGGCTGTGGTCCTCTGCCTAAGGTTGTGTAGCGCGGTGCCAGTGTGGTCCTCGCACGGCCCCGCTCCTGCCACAGCGGTAGGACTCTCTGCTTCGGCTGAGGTTTGCTACGAAGCGTATGGAACGGGCGTACTCCACCGTACCGTGGGTGGGGGGCGGCGGCGGCGGCGGCAGCGTCCAGCGCGGAGCTCCGGCTCCCGCGGCAGCGCCTCGCCTAGTGTCCCTCGGGCAAGTCCAATCGCCCCCCGCCCGGTCGGAGAGCGCAGACACACCTCTGTGTCCACGGTTTATTTCCGCAGCACGAAAAGGGACGGCTCCCGCCTGCTCCTCGCGGCGGCGACGAGGCTTAGACCCACCGTGGCGTATCCGCGGTAGGTATGCTCGTCGGTCGGAGGAGCGGTTGCGGTCGAGTGGTCCCCAGTGTACCCTGTTAGCGCTGCCCGCCTACGCCTGAAGAGCTGCGGACCGAGAAAAAGGTTCGCTCCGCTGCTGACGGCGAAGCGCGCGGCACGCCGCGGAAGAGGAGAGGGAGCGGTCGCCCCCGGGGCGGCTCCCCTCCGAGTCCGGCAGAAGCAGAGATTGTAGCGGAGGGGGGGGTTTCTAAATTCCCCGGGCGTGTTATCCCCAGCGGTAGCCTTTGAACTCTTCAACCGCAAGCACGATCGCACGTTCACAGCACCCGTCACTAGGAGCCGGGCCAGAGGCGGGCGGCAGACGAAACCGACATGAGCGCTTAAGGGTATTGCACCCCCGGCGCCCAGACCCTGGAAATTGAGTCTGCCCCCAAAGCCCACCCGCGTCCTCCTTGGCGCTCCCGGAGTACATGGTCGTAGATGGGCCATCGGTCGCTAATGCCAAACTGCGTCCCAGGGGTGCGTCCCCTCTGACCAACGGCAGACCCATCCCTCTCGCCAATCCGCGGATCCCCGCCAGGTCCCGAACAGGGCTCGTCCTTTAGCGTTTCAAATGCGCCCTCCCCGCCATACGAGGGGTTGAGGACCGTAGCCTTCCCTTACGAGAGGCACCAGGGGTGCGCCTGCTCGAGGGCCCGGCCGTGGGCGTAACGCTTGGGCCGCCCGGGGGAGTCGGTAGACCATGGGAGACCAACACTCGCACACGAACGTTGCCCGTGCTTTTGTGGAAGAGAGCTTCTTGCGAGGTTGTCGCTGCGGTGGCGCCCGGACAAACCCTATCCCTAAAACTTCTGGGGAATTGGCGTCTAAGCCTGCACCCTGCACGGTATCCCTGCACCCACGAAGGGGGCCGTGGAAGGCTTGGGGTCGCGCCGGCGAAACCGACCGGATGCCCGGGGTACTGAACCCCCGGGGTCCCACCCTGGAAATTGAGCCGTCCGACCCCGCCACGTCTTCCTAGTGCTCTCCTTGGCTCCCCCGCCTGTGGGCATCGTTAGGGGCTGCGGTCATCAGCGCCGGCTAAGCTTCGGCAACACGGCCGACCCACCCCTTCGGCGCCTGGGGGTGCCTGGTCCCAGTCCGGGCCGTTCCGTAGGGGCGGCTATCCCTTACATGAGGGACTCGGTGCGTCCGCTCGGGCTGCGGGGCTCCGGCTCCGACAGCCGGGGAGCTGGTTTTGACCGCGGGCCTCCACGGGAACCGGCAGGGACCGGACTAGGCGTCAAGCCGAAAATAACCCCGGCACCCTCTGCTTCCAAAGCGAGGGGACCTTTGGCCGAGCGGGGGCACCGGAAGCCGAACCGACCCCAACCCCTCTTCCTACCCCAGGGCTGGGCTGACCAATCCCCTGATCGGGTCTAAAATGGAAGAAGGGGATTCGAGGGAAGGGGCTGGCGGAAGGCAGTTGCCCGACGGAGTAGGCGAAGGCCAGGCCGTTTCCGAGTCCCGAGCAGAGGAGGGCGAACTCGGCTCTTCATCGACCGACGGCGAGGCGAGGGCGGTGGCTGCCGCGGGGAAGACTCCATTGCTCGTCAGCGCGCTAGGAGCGGGGCCGACTGGCTGCTCGGGGTATGGCATCCCCGGGGGCCCACCCTGGAAATCTTCGCTCCTCAGCCGCTGCAGGTTATAAGGTCCCGCCGCGCGTAAGCGCTCAACTCTCCGACCCACGGATGTCGAGCCCATGGTGAGCCGGCCGTTTCGTACGGGGAAAAGGGGTCCTCTGGCCCCACATCGATCGAGGGGGTTTAGATCCGCGGAGGCACGCACCGCGAGGCGAATCGCTGCTTTTCCCCAAGAGGTTAACCTTCAAACCACCGAGTAGGTTCGGGGCAGGGCCGACAGTCTGCACTGGGGTATTGCATCCCTGGTGGGGCGACCCTGGAAATCTCTGCCCCTTTCCACTCTTTCGGTTGGGCCTCTCGTCGGGGCGAGCGTAAGTCGGCAAGCAGACGTGGGAAGAGGCTTCTTACCGGTGACACTCCCTTCGTGAGAGAGGCAGGTACTCGCCCCGGACCCCGGTCCAAATCTGCGCGGGCCGGACGGCCTCGGCCCTAGCCGAAGGCCGCTCCCGCGAAGCCAGGGAGCCGAAAAAATAACCCCGACACCCTCCGCGACCTCGCGTGCTTCCAAAGCGAGGGGAACCTTTGGCCGAGCGGGGCACCCGAAGCCGAACCGACCCCAACCCCTCTTCTTACCCCAGGGCTGGGCTGACCAATCCCCTGATCGGGTCTAAAATGGAAGAAGGGGATTCGAGGGAAGGGGCTGGCGGAAGGCAGTTGCCCGACGGAGTAGGCGAAGGCCAGGCCGTTTCCAAATCCCGAGCCAGAGGAGGGCGAACGACGTTCTTCATCGACCGACGGCGAGGCTAGGGCGAGGGCGGTGGCTGCCGCGGGGAAGACTCCATTGCTTGCCAGCGTG
Source organism: Engystomops pustulosus (assembly GCF_040894005.1). Classification (NCBI taxonomy): domain Eukaryota; kingdom Metazoa; phylum Chordata; class Amphibia; order Anura; family Leptodactylidae; genus Engystomops; species Engystomops pustulosus. Next base: position 8,390 of record NW_027285586.1, on the reverse strand, counting down.
CTAGGAGCGGGGCCGACAGGCTGCTCGGGGTATGGCATCCCCGGGGGCCCACCCTGGAAATCTTCGCTCCTCAGCCGCTGCAGGTTATAAGGTCCCGCCGCGCGTAAGCGCTCAACTCCCCGACCCACGGACGTCGAGCCCATGGTGAGCTGACAGTTTCGTACGGGGAAAAGGGGTCCTCTGGCCCCACATCGATCGAGGGGGTTTAGATCCGCGGAGGCACGCACCGCGAGGCGAATCGCTGCTTTTCCCCAAGAGGTTAACCTTCAAACCACCGAGTAGGTTCGGGGCAGGGCCGACTGTCTGCACTGGGGTATTGCATCCCTGGTGGGGCGACCCTGGAAATCTCTGCCCCTTTCCACTCTTTCGGTTGGGCCTCTCGTCGGGGCGAGCGTAAGTCGGCAAGCAGACGTGGGAAGAGGCTTCTTACCGGTGACACTCCCTTCGTGAGAGAGGCAGGTACTCGCCCCGCACCCCGGTCCAAATCTGCTCGGTCCGGCCGTCGTCGGCCCTAGCCGAAGGCCGCTCCCGCGAAGCCAGGCGATCCGAACCGAGGATCCGCGCGAGCCTTCTCCAAGCCCTCTGCCGGGCGCTGGTGTTGAAAGCGTAGCGGACCCTGTTCGCCGGAGCGATAGGAGCGGAGCACCGGTCCCGCAGGGTTGAAAGCTGGGTAGCAGCGCCGTAGCTTCCCTCCCAGCCTTCCCCCGGACCTGGCGCCCGATCCCCTCCGCTCCTCTGTGCGTTGGCGGGCGGCGCTGCATGGGTACGTCGCGACGGCTCCTATCGTCTCTCTCGCTTAACAGTGTGGAGAGGTGGTGGTGGAGCCGTCCGACACTCGAGGTGCTGAAGTTGAGCGTCCAATGCTTTCCTTCTATGCGCAGCCTACAGGAGCTGTCCGAGCTTCGGAGGTGCTGATGGAGGTGAGAGTCGAGCGCCACTTCTTGGCTGAACTGAGTGGGGAAAGCCAGCGACTGCGAGAGGGAGGGGAAGGGAAGGCTTTTTCGGGTCCTTGGAAGGGACCGAGAGCATCTTTCTTGCCCCCCTGCCCTAAGCTCCATCCAATGTTGTCTGCGAGGTCTTCTCCGGCGGCGGAGAAGCGCTGCGGTAGCAGCAGCAGCAACGAGCGTTCCCATTAGCTCACGGAGCCTGACTCCAAGAGTCTACCCCTCAGAGCTCGGCTACCTGGTTGATCCTGCCAGTAGTATATGCTTGTTTTAAAGATTAAGCCATGCATGTCTAAGTACTGACTATTCTTTACGGTGAAACTGCGAATGGCTCATTAAATCAGTTATGGTTCCTTTGATCGTTCCGCATTGATGATGTGCTACTCGGATAACTGTGGCAATTCTAGAGCTAATACGTGCCCAAGAGCGCTGCCCTCCAGGAAGGCGTGCATTTATCAGACTTAAAACCAATCCGGGGAGCCCTGGTCCGCGGCGGGTCTCCGGGCCCGCTGCGGCGCCAGCCCCGTCCTAGACTTGGCGACTCTAGGTGACCTCGGGCCGATCGCACGTCCTCCGTGACGGCGACGATCTATTCAGGTTTCTGCCCTATCAACTGTCGATGGTATCTAACCCGCCTACCATGGTGACAACGGGTAACGGGGAATTAGGGTTCGGTTCCGGAGAGGGAGCCTGAGAAACGGCTACCACATCCAAGGAAGGCAGCAGGCGCGCAAATTACCCACTCCCGACACGGGGAGGTAGTGACGAAAAATAACAATACAAGACTCTTTCGAGGCCTTGTAATTGGAATGAGTACAATTTAAATCCTTTAACCAGGATCCATTGGAGGGCAAGTCTGGTGCCAGCAGCCGCGGTAATTCCAGCTCCAATAGCGTAAGTTAAAGTTGCTGCAGTTAAAAAGCTCGTAGTTGGATTTCGGGGAAGGGCTGGCGGTCCGCCGAGAGGCGAGCCTACCGCCAGTCCCGGACCCCTGTCTCTCGGGCGCCCCCCGGGATGCGCTTCGCTGCGTGTCCCGGGGGCCCGAAGCGTTTACTTTGAAAAAATTAGAGTGTTCAAAGCAGGCCGTTCGCCTGAATATCGCAGCTAGGAATAATGGAACAGGACCTTGGTTCTATTTTGTTGGTTTTGAGAACTAGGGCCATGATTGAGAGGGACGGCCGGGGGCACCCGTACTGTGCTGCTAGAGGTGAAATTCTTGGACCGGCGCAAGACGCCCGAGAGCGAAAGCATTTGCCAAGAATGTTTTCATTAATCAAGAACGAAAGTCGGAGGTTCGAAGACGATCAGATACCGTCGTAGTTCCGACCATAAACGATGCCGACCGGCGATCCGGCGGCGTTATTCCCATGACCCACTGCGCAGCCTCCGGGAAACCAAAGTTTTTGGGTTCCGGGGGGAGTATGGTTGCAAAGCTGAAACTTAAAGGAATTGACGGAAGGGCACCACCAGGAGTGGAGCCTGCGGCTTAATTTGACTCAACACGGGGAACCTCACCCGGCCCGGACACGGAAAGGATTGACAGATTGATAGCTCTTTCTCGATTCTGTGGGTGGTGGTGCATGGCCGTTCTTAGTTGGTGGAGCGATTTGTCTGGTTAATTCCGATAACGAACGAGACTCCCGCATGCTAAATAGTTACGCGACCCCCCGCGGTCCGCGTTCAGCTTCTTAGAGGGACAAGTGGCGCTTAGCCACGCGAGATCGAGCAATAACAGGTCTGTGATGCCCTTAGATGTCCGGGGCAGCACGCGCGCTACACTGAACGGCTCAGCGTGTGTCTACCCTGCGCCGGCAGGCGCGGGTAACCCGCTGAACCCCGTTCGTGATAGGGATCGGGGATTGCAATTGTTCCCCATCAACGAGGAATTCCCAGTAAGTGCGGGTCATTAGCTCGCGTTGATTAAGTCCCTGCCCTTTGTACACACCGCCCGTCGCTACTACCGATTGGATGGTTTAGTGAGGTCCTCGGATCGGCCCCGCGGGGGGACTCCTCGGAGCTCCTCTGCGGTGTTGCCCGAGAAGACGACCGAACTGTACTATCTAGAGGAAGTAAAAGTCGTAACAAGGTTTCCGTAGGTGAACCTGCGGAAGGATCATTACCGTCGAATGCATCGACAAACCCTCTCCCGTCCGGGCACGAAGCTTGGCGGCGACGAGCGGAGACGTCGACAGCATCAGCAGCGTTGAGCGAGCAACTCAGCGGCAGAGATGGAGGTGGGCGAGCCGGCAGAGCCAGCGGGTCCTTCCCGCCGGCAGAGCCAGCGGGTCCTTCCCCTGGCTTCTCCCCACCTCCGCTGAATCTCTCCGGCCCGACTCTGATGCCCTTGCGGGGCGAGAGCACTTCGATCCCGGCCAGGGGGCCGTCGGAGCGATGCCCTGGGAGGAAGGGAGATTAGCTACCTCTCCTTCCCCCATGGTGCGGTCGC